>NC_064599.1:72648285-72950353 GCF_943734845.2 Anopheles funestus | reverse complement strand
CTGCCCGTGTGTTTGCTGGCAGCTTTTGAACTTTCGCAAAAGATTTTCTCGCACAACAATTTCCATATTGTAACCAGCGCTGTCAACGGAAATTCCACGGCTTATAGATCCACCCACTACACGTACGCTATAACGCCTTTTAAGTTTGTCACCCTGCTTTCCAAAAAGGGAGCGGTGAATATATTCGGACCTCCTTCAAGTATGCATAAATTTCAAAATTCTATTGTTTTTGTTACATAATTCATATCGTACCGGCACGTATCGAAATAGATACGCAGACAGGTTGGCCGCTAAAGGCGAAGGGAGTTCAATCTGAGAACCCCTGCAGTTTAGGGTACAGATTTTCCAATGCCTCCAGCGTTTGTAGTCTGGTGGTAAAAGGGTTCCTTCGTATGATTTCAGCGTTTACATTAAATTCAATTTTGCTGCATGGCGTTAGAGCGGTGACCACACATTACGGGGCGGAGGTTTTTGAGGTAACCAATGCCCATGCCCCCTGAATTGCTGCAATCCGGTTTCACTCTTTAATGAATATTGGGGGAAAAACTGTTTGTACAGGGAATGTAGTGGTAATGATACGACGATTAATACCACGGACTGGTGGTGCTCGATGTGCGACAGAGACCAGATCGACGACGTATCGACAAGTGTTTGCGTCGGTGCGTTTTGTTTAAATACTCACATGCATCCACTTCAAAATCAACCCTTATTTATGGACCTGCCCAACTTCATCCATTCGGTAATTCGAGGGCGGCATTATGCAAGCACTACAATGTGGTCCAAAATGTGGTTGAAAAGTAATAAATTATTTACATGATTTTTTTTATATTTATCTCGAAAAGTTTTTAAGTAATGCTTTAATGTTTTTTTTTTTATTTTCGTTATTTGCAGAATTCACTTAATTTTCATTAATGGATTAATTTCAACTTTATGTCAACAAATAATATTAAAATATTGTTTTCTACTCAAACATTCCTGACTCATAGTGCAATCACACATTTGGAGCAAAAATCAAACCAACGTTGAAGTTCCCTTGTTCGCTCGGTACAGTGAACCCCGGTTACCGGAAGTGACTGGTGATCGGCCAACATGCCCGTCTATGGAATGCACAAGTTTTGTCCGCACACCCACACCCACTGCATATTATTCATATTCATGATTTACGGTCGCATTAACCTTAAATACGTACGGATGCGTTGAACACGTTCAGGTTCAGCGTCATGTTCTTTCGCTGTGGGCAAGCCAGGCAAATCCCCAACCCCAACCCGGGGGTTCACATATTGGATCCTGCCGGTACTCCCATCCCAATGAAGTGAAATTTATTAAGCCGTAATCATAGCAAACAATACACCGACTCCATGCACAACCCTTGCCTGCTTGACCGTGTCCCCCTGTACGCCAGACGTCGAGTGAGAAACCATCGACATATACCAGCCAGTATCATAATGTTTGGTTTTCATTTCCCGGACAGCTTTTTCGCGAACCAACACAATGGGGTGGAAAGGGGGAGGATGAGACAGGCATGTTTTTCTTCTCGTGGCAAAGCAACGGACAAACAAACAAAAAATAGGTACGGAAAATGAAATGTTGGTCATTCGTTAAGGGGTGGCTTATTGAAAGAATAATTCATTCCAAAATGATTTCGTATCAATTTCAATTATGCCTGTATTTGTTGCTTTTGATGATGGCTGCATTTTATTACCCGGCCATTAATTACAAGGATGCGATAATTATCGTAAGAGATCTGTGAAACAAACGACACACGTTTTTTTTTATTTTGGATTTGGAGTGTATTTAATACTCTTTTTATACCAACCAGACACTGGATATGAAGTTTAAAAATTTACTTGTTTTAATAAATTCTTTAAACAATTAAATTCAGCGACATAGCGACAAGCGACCGTAAACTATGTAAAGCAAATACCTTAGCTCTCACAATTCAGCGACAGATTAATTCACGAGCTCAGACATAGAAGAACTTTCATGCAACTAGCTCTTGAGCCCAAGCTCATCTATCGCGAGCTATTTTAAGATCAAAATAGCACTTAGGCTAGATTTTATTTGTTGTTTTTCCAAATAGTAAAATATTTGATATTTTTGAATTTGTTGAATAAGGTATGATGCTTTCCTTGTAAAATGCAATATGTAGTATGAAATTTTCGAAAGGTATTTTTTTTAATTGTTATAATATTTAATTATTTTATCCGTCGTTTCAAGTTATCATAAAAAAGCCAGTGTTTATATAGCTATACCAAGCACTGTATTTGATTAACTTAATTAAAATGATGAAAATAGTATATTTCAGAGTTACATCATCTGACTCACTCATCATAGCTTATTACTAAGATCTAATCTGAAGTTTTATAGTATATGATACTTGTAATAGTGGAAGATCTTCCACCATGACTCTCTTGTTGGCTCTTTAACGACCTCTAAGGTCACGCCGGCCATTTCTGGCTTACTAGAGTGATTTTTTCCGCGTAGTCGTATAGTCCAGTGCTCCCCAACCTTTTTACCGCGAACCACTTTTTGTTCGACATAAGTATATCGCGGCCCACATCAGACTCTAAGAACGGATTTTTTTAAATAAAACATTAGCAAAAAATGTAATTGTCCGCAATCTGACACATCGAGGGGTGTAGAACGATTTCGTCACGTAAAAACGCTTGAAATGGTAAACAATACGTATTAAAATGATCGGTCCAACGACCGAAAATTTCTTCCGCGGACCACTTCTACTTAAGCCACGGACCATAGGTTGGGGACCACTGGTATAGTCAGTCCTTGCTACGGGGAGACGGTCCGGATGGGATTTGAACCCGGTCCTGCCGTTTGGACCGGCACCGTTTATCACATGCACCACCGTGCCCCAATGAATTACTCCACCATGAATTACTAATAAATTAGGAAATCAGGATAACTTTATACGATATTAGAAAGAAAGATGGTTTTTAGTTATCCTGTCGTAGATGCTTTTTTTAATTTTTTGGTCAAAATAATTTAAAAATTCATCTCCAAGTTTATATGATTTGAACTTCAAGTTATACTTATTTAAAAAAACGTAACCCCACACACTAAATGAAAAATAAAACTAAATTTCTACTAAATCCCCAAAAAGACAATCTATTTCTACATAAAACAAAAGGAAATCAACATAAAACGCCATGCGTCCGTTAAAATTCATCACGCTGGAAAGCATCTTGTGTGATTTATTCCTACACGAGCAGATCTATGAAGATTCCACCAAAACAAATGCAATACAATCACCCCGGGTTGGCAGTAATACCCAGTATACCATTAAATTTTCATACATAACACAGATATATTGTATCTTTTGCTATTTGAGGTAGAAAAAAAAACACGCGCAAAAGAAAAGCAATGTTCAAATAAAAATATTCACACCTTTACACCGAAACCGTCCCAGAACGAGCGGACATAGATTTCACTTACGGTTCATTCTAAAGGTAACTCTTCAGCCCTACTAAACCACTAGCAAAAGTTTAGAAATCGTATGAGAGAAGTGAACAAGAAAAAAAATTTAGCATCCAATTCGTAAACGGGTAGCGGGTGAAAATTCAATAGAAACCACTATGTTGCTCACCGCACCACAGCCATTCGGAACAGGTACTACAATTTGTTTCGCCACCCTTTCGCTACAACATGGCGGATAAATTCGACAAATTACGGTAGCCTAAATGGGGTGGAGGAACCAAAAGAAACCGAACCACCCCACACATCCAACGTCTTGAGACATGCGTCACATGAGACTCGTTGAAGATTTGTCGAAAAAAAAATCCTTCCACACGGTACTGCTTCAAATCTTTCGATTCAAGACAAGCCACACACACATGCTGTGGAGTTGAACGAAAAGAAGGAAACCGGAAGAACCAAATCAAATCAATTTCCGGCTATAAATCAAAGGTACGGCCGGGGAGAGATGATTCCAATATCTGTCCTTTCTCCGGGGCTCAACCTTTGCCGTACTTTTGTCACAGAATGGGAGCTTATCCGATGCGACGTAGTACCGTTTCTGACTGATCGGCGTAATAGGCCACCGCTGACTATTTGTAAGGATCGTACATTCGCGGTCCCCAGAGATTCGGAACGGAGTGGCGGAACGCCAAGAGAACTCCAATGGCGAATAGGAAAATCCCAGCTATTCCAGCCGAGTACAACCGGACGACACACGTGTAACAGTTACAAAAAAAACCCCGGTTCACCATAAAGACACAAGCTTCCTCAACTAGGAGCTACACTACTGCTCTTATACACTGCCGTCTTTGGCAGGAAATTGCTCGTTTCATCAGCGCACGCAATTGCAAAAAGGGATTCTATCCGTACCATCCGTTGATCTTTCACCGGCGACATTCGCCATCAGCTTGCAAACGATCAATGCTTTCGCTTTCCGCTTTCACAAACCTGGCTACGTGTTGAAGGTGGTGAAGATTTATGGCATCTCATTTGAATGCTAGTGTAAATGGTTCGATATCTGAGAAGGGCGCACGAATGCATCCACTCGCATGTCCATACGTACGAACGCAAATTCCTTTTGTCTGTTGTGCGGAATGTAAAGAGGGTTTTATTTATTGAAAACACTATTTACATTTTATATTTATAACATCTAATATGCATGGCTTTTTCTTCTGTACATTTTTTGTGTTTTCTTTTTCTCCAACCATTCTCCTGCGCAAATAGACGGAGATTCGAGCATATTCACACACAGCAGCCAAGGTTGGTGACGGATTGCAGACAATGTATTCAAGGTGTAGCAACCCGTCTTCTGGTACTCAAGATATATAAGGATTCTCTCCCTTCAGGCATCTTCAGCTCTGGTTAACGTGTAGGCGGGAGAGCCTCCCGCTTTTCACTGATTAGATTTTCCACGTCCTTCCTTACACTCACTCGAATGCCGGAATGGAAGTGCCGCAAGGTTGATGAAAGGCACTACAATCACGGCACCTTTTGCACAAAACTAGTCACGTTACCAAAACGGTACGATCCCCAATGCAAACGCAACAAATGGATACTCATTTCCTTGGAATCCGTATTTCCCACATGGGTACAGCAAACGCTAACGGCTACTCATTGATCTGCTTGTCCGCGGGAATGCAATATCGTACCGAAATTGATTCCATTTACACGGGTTGTACCATTATTACGCACCATTTGTAACGCTGCTCTCCATCTTCCAATCAAACGACTTGCGAGAATTCAGCGAGAAGTGAAACATAATGGTGCCACTCACTCCCAGACTGCCTGGGGAATTCGTGAGCAAACTTCAAAATAGCACAACTTTAATTACAACCCACACTGGTTCGGTAAAATGGGAGAAAATTTGCATTTTACACCCAATCACCGGCAACATGTTGCTACAAAACAGATTCAATTACTTATCCATTAGTGAGCAATGGTGGTTGTAAAAAAATAATTCCAACACCCAAATAGATACTTCAAAACCCTCCAGTAATCGTAACAAACAACATGCCGAGATTAATAGTGGAACATAAAATTTAATTCACTTCCCATTGTACGGATGAGATTGTTATCCCGTTTCCCATTCTTTCGATTTCCTTTCCCGATATTTCATCTGTAATGTTTGATGATCACCATCCCGTTACGTAAAAGGATGTCGCTTCCAACCGGTCGTTAGGTTGGGCAGGTGTAAAACTGCAGTAACTACCCAACACACGGCATCCTTTACACACGTCACAAAAACGTCCACCGGGAGCACTGTGGCGGACGGTAAAAATTCATTAAAATAGACTTTTATAGACGATCAATTTAACGCACTGACAGTCATTAACATATTTGTCCCGACGATAACTGCCCTCTTGCGGTACATTTGCTTTCGTGTGTTTGTCGGACGTGGGTCGTACCGTCTCGGGCAATGGCCATCCGCTGCTTAGCAAGCAACGGAACCCCATTCCTGGTTCACGGTAATGGTGGTTCTGCGGTGAGCTTTTATTTCTTCCAAGGTGCGTGCCAACAACGGCTCGAATGGCCCCGGGGATCGAATGGGTTAACTTTTATTGTCACACGGGTAGAGGCCGCTATACGCCGGTAGTCTCCGGCACCTGACAAATGGTTATTTTATCGTGGGAATGTGTGCGATATCAATAGGATGTTGGTGGGTATTGCAACCGTGTAATTTTACCGGTGTCTGGAACGTGTAAAGTGTTCCGTCGGTTTTTTGGGTGATTATTTGCTCTTTTGTTCTGTAAGTTGTAAACACACCCCATATTACACTGGAAAATGGTCAGACATGACTGTAAGCAATGTTGGAATCCATATATGATGATATCACGAACAACATTTTATCGAAGGAACGCGATTTTGATGATATTGCTGTACCGTGATAATAAAAATCCTTTCTACAATCAGTAGGATAAAGAAATCTGTATAATGTCAAATGTCGAAATTTGTTTTTATAATATTCTACAAATTTGCTGTCAAAAAAGTTAACTATAATTTGGTTAAAATAAGAGTAAATATCTACGATAATTCATTTGCTTACCACGTGTATTGGACACACAACGCCTTTAAGTATGCAATTGATAATATTTTTAATTTATCTTGTTGGTTTACTAAAGTAGATGAACAGGCTCACGCGCAAACCGCACATTAGTCGATATTCTTACTAGTTTATAAACCCTAGTCAAGAAATTGACGATTCTGGTCATAGTACTCACTGGACAATGGTAAGTCATTCATACGAGTAACTAACGTATATTTTAAAATTAAATTGTTTTTAAATTCCAAGTTGATTATCACAAAACAAGTAGAGCAGAATTTAAATAAAAAGTGTGAATTATTAGTTCATATACTTCATTTCATTAACCGTTTCTTAACTTTTGTTGTATTTGTAAAAAAGTCTTAATTAAGCACATTGAAAAATTCTTTAATAATAAATAACAAAAAAACATTCAACCATCAGTAAAAAAAACCATTTCCAAAAAATTCTTTGAGAACTTTACCCAACAAGCGAACACAATTCGCACACCTTAAATAAATATTAAATTTCACCAAATCGAATTTCTATATTTATCTCCACCGTTAAACTGCAGACAAACTGCAGACTTTTCACGTATTTAGCATGTTTCAGTAAAACTCGTCACGTAAAGACGGTAAATCTGCCGACGAAACGAGTCGTGATTTCGACAAACATGATCCTGTTTCCTATCCTTTTTTTTGTTTCGATTTATCACATTTTCCAAGAGGAGTTTTACTTTTTTTCAAGCTCACCAAACACTCACATAAGGAGAAAATAATTTTCTTGCTTAAATGGCTGACTGCTACTTGAAGCGAACACTAGACAACTGACTCCATCCAGCGTTCCATCGCCAGCTGTTCACCGTCACATCTGGTGAGGAAGAAGGTAGCGAATAAAAAATGTATACATCGCTTCCGACATCCATGTACCATTACATACGCACCGAAAAATCAATGTGTTGAAAAATGGTGCATCATTTTTCTTGCACCAAACAATTGTTGTCACCGAAACGAAACAGGCCCGCCACTCATAATTCCACTCTTTTCCACTACCAATTCCGTTGTCAGAGAAATAAAGAACTACCGCGTCTCCTACCTAGCACGCCTGATAAATCTCAGACGCGACAGGTTCTGCAAGTTATTGCTCTTATTATTACATAAATTGCTGCTTCACTTTAGCCAACCGAGCGAATAAAGGAGATTCCGCCGCGATCTGGGAAACGTTTTGAAATCACTCAACTTTTCACCACACCCGCGCACGTTGAAAGGTTGCTAGAGTCCCGGGTTTTGAGTGCACCCTCGTTCCACTGACCAAGAGCGATAAATTATGCTTAATGTATCTCCGGAACTCCAGGGCTCCGAATCCATGGAGCTGCCAAATAAAGGCAGAGTTGCTTTTCGGTATTACACCACCCACCCAATCGTTCCTCCAGCGGCCAGTGAAGTTGTTGCTGCTGCAAAACACGATGAAGAAAAAAGGGGGCAAAAAGTTTCCGTAAAGACGTTAACCACAAAGCAGACACCGTGACGCCATTCTTATCACCTCGATTATCGCGCCAGCAAACGGGCGGGTTGTCCAGCTGGCAGCGTTTTTATCACTCGGCCTAACCAATAAGTATGGTAAAATCTTTTCCTTCTTTCTATTTACATAAATCCTAGCGCACACACCCTCAAACGCCTTCAAGGCCGTTTGCCGTTGTCGTTGGGTTTGCTGGAAAAATGCTCTTCCTGCTTTCACTGTGCCATCTCCACACCACGCAGAAAAGAATCACCGACGTAAAAGAAACTGCGGGGAGAGAACCAAATCGAATCAACATAAACACTGCCCAAAAGGATTTACTATCCAATCTTCTCCCAGCGGGTAGGACATTGCGAGAGAATGATTCAATAATAATCATAATTTTCTTTGTCATCAGGCACTTTTGTCTCTGGGTTCTGCTGTTCGGTGGTTCTGTGAAAATGGATGGTTTCCAGATATTTAACTTTCGTCGACGCTGTGCCGTTGAGACGTTGGTGAGAACCGGCATGAAGAAAGACAATGGGGAATGGAGTTATCTTCAAGGACGTTCCTTACCGAAACATATTGGATATTGGACCACACCCTAACTGCTGGCTTTGGTCCAAAAAGGCCCACTATCCTGCACGGTACCTACAACGCCAGCGAAACTACTTCTGATTTCCGAAAACTACAATCGTAACTATTTATTGAAGTCGCTTACCAGCTCCGGACAACGCACGCACGCCCCAAACAACCTGCCAGGGCCAGCATCTCAAACATATTTCGTTTGAGTTTTATTTATGACAGTTGGTCCTCCTCCTTCTACTTTTGCTATCTCCAATATTCTTCTTTATCCCCAGTGAAACGTGTGGTTTTCTGCATGATGTTTTTTTTCGTTTTTAGTTGGTTGTGTTTAGCTCTCGAAACATTTCCGTTGATCCTTGCAAAGCTCAAGTTGTTGTCGGAACGGAAATGGAAAAAAATGAAGACCCCCTACCGATGATACTGATACGATGGATTGGACGATATGTCCATCCGTTCACGTTATGAGATTGACGGTGCAGCATTACGATGGAGGGAAAAAATGGGATACTTCATAGGCCTTTGACGTACCAGACGAATTCTTGCCCCAAAAAACCTAAGACATACATACTACCGTGGGTTTTGATTACCTTTTTCCCCATACCCGAAGGTACACAAGCGCCAACTGTAGTAATAGCCGAGAACAAGACCCGGTAATGTTATTGACAAAACGTATACACCCAACCCACATGCTTGTACGTCAAGATGTCTGGTACCTGAGCTTACCAGGCTAACATGACCGGTTCGTACATGATTATAATCCGAGAAGGATTTGTACCACGACCACCACCATTCGTTTTGAGCAGCTTGGCTCAGAGTTCTGTTTGAAGTTTTTCCCCTTAACAGCTTGCCGACCGAGCTCGATAAGATTTATTGGGCGGCTTATCTGTTGACGCAGTGATATGGTCCGAAGTTTTGGCAGATTTGTTGAGCGGAAGTCGTAATAGGCAAGAAATAATCTGATCCTTTCTAAACCACTGAAACAGGTCCCGCCATAGTGTTCCCATTATCCCCGTTTGGGATAACCCCGGGGGACAGGTTCTCAGTTTCCGGTATGGTTCACATGAAAAAAGCCCTCCTAGAGTCACAGATTTTCCTGGACAGATTTTCTTTTCAACTCGCAACTTTGATAAAGTGTGCCCAACTAAAATTTCGTATTCATAGAATAGCGTAAATCCCAACCGCAGTCATGTATATGAGCTACATTCCAGCATCGAGATGGTTTAGAGGGTACTGCATAATTTTTTGAATCCGCTATACTCACCCACCTTCTGAGATGGATCGATACTAGAGTGCCTTCCGATGCAAAAGGAAAAACAAGACATGATGCTTCGTTCTTCAGAAGTCCGGAGAATATGTGAAGAAAAATGTAAAAAATCCTCAACCTGCACTTTAGGATGTGGAAATAAATGATATCCAACACCTGCAACTCTTCAAACTTATCTCACCACCATATCACTTCTACACCTGTACCCGACCCGAACGGTTCGAATTTCTCGGGGAAATAGCCTCAGTCTCGAATTCGCTCTACTCGTCAGACTACCGGGAGCTGTATGCACTTTCCACGATTCGTCAAATATTCATGAACCTCTCAAGCTTTCCCAGCCAAAAACAATAGACCTCGGTTCCAAGCCACTGCCAGTGAATGCCTGAAGCAATCGCAAGAGAAGCAAAGGAGAAAAAAACACAATACGTATACGCATATCCTTTGTCGGCAAAAAGTCGCCACGTCAAGACCTTCTGCATCAACTCACTCTACACCAAAAAAAAGTACACCAAGGTTCTAGTAGCTCACACACAAAAAGAGCAAACACCTACTTCATTCTAACACCCCATACAAGGGACAGGGTATAGGTACCGGGGCAAGGATTCGGTTTCATTTAGTCCCCCATCGCGCATAATTCGTCCTCTCAATCAAGGAAATGGAAAAGGACACTTTTGTGATGCTGCGCTAGTGATGGAGCAGTAGAGCCGAGCGGTGTATATGTACCAGCAAACCGGGGTGTGATAAATTAAGATGTGTACGAAGTGAAACTTTATATCCTTCGTGCCCCAGAAGATGGATAGGGAGCTAACAACAATGGGGGAAACAAAAGGGAAAAGGATGCATAAAGTCCAGCGAGACGTAAATGTCAATAGAGGTGATTGTTGTTCGCGTGATGGAAAACAGGGCGGCATAATGATGAGATGTTTTGACAGCTGCGGTTCAGTTAGCATCAATTAGGATCAGGTTCGGCGTAGATGTTATGTACCACTCTCAATTTACCTTTCTCCTGCCTCCAAATCTACCTCATCCTGAACCCAGCGATACATCATAAATATTAAATTTTCGAACAATTCACACCATGCTCTAGAAGGTTTTGTTTGGACTTTCGTTTTTTTTTTTTGGCTGACGCCAGGAACTGAGTCGGATATGGTGGATATGGTGAACAATTTTGCTGACAAATTGAAACTAATGATTCATCTATCGAGCGGTGGTTAGTGTGGGAAGCTGGAATACCGTTGCGAACAACCTTTCGTGACCGCAATCAGCGCTAATGAAGCATCGAGCAAGCAGCAATCGACACTAGCCGAAATTTGAGCACGTCCCGGCTATATCAACGCTGTCCTGTTTTACCGCCGAAGTGATACTAACCTGAAACGAACGTAGCAGAAGAAAAGAAAAATAGAGAACAATATTAAAAATCAATATTTCACCAAAATGGATGTCGGTCAGTCGAGAGAATGAAGCCCCAAAAAACAGAGTAGCACCCAACAAAATCATGAGCTCCCCGGCAAATGGATGTCTAACTTTGTTTGCTTCCGTGCCAAAAAAAACCTATGCGAAATTCTAACCTCAATTGGTGAATTCCTTTGCTGCGAGGTAGAGACCAAAAGAGTGATAGAGGAAGAGTCGGGGAAAAAATGTAAAATTCATAAGCTACCGAGAACACCTCTAACTATCCTGAGGTTGGTTTTCAAGGTATCGCAAACCGGAACCCCTTTGGGACCACCACCGAGGGACCTATTTTGTTTGCGTGTTAGATTTTTTTCCCCTTTTTTTCGTACGGGAATGTCCTTTTTTGGCAGTGGAAACCGAAACTATTTTCCCCGGATGTATCTTTCCCCTTCCGTTTGACTTCGGCTAGTAACGTCCCTCTTCAAGGGCCTTTAGTGAGTCATTTTTTACCATCTTTATGTGGGCCGTTACGGTTACGTTTGGTGGAAGAACGGGCCCACAGACACCGTGTGTGGATGTGAAGACATCGAAACATAAACAATTTTATGGGCAAACTTTCCTTTCACCGCAGATAAACAATCTGTTACGGGCCGTGCTGCGAACAGCAAGAAGTGGAGTTACCTTTTTTTTGGCATTTTCTGTATCTTGTTATTTTTTCGTTTCTTCATGTTTCACGCTGTATAGCTCGATCTATTTCTTTTCCTTTTACAGGTGTACCGTCTGCAGAAGGTAAGTGGGTCCCAGGCACAATCATATCAAGCGAATGTAGCAGTTTACAGAGTCAGTAGTAGCCGTCAGAGACTTCTTCAACGTTCCTTAGGAACCATGTCCCGGTGTGGGTAAGTTTAGCAAAAGCGATCCATATAGAGGAATGAATGTAGCCACCGTGCCTTTTGCTCGGTTGCTGGTTTTGAAAAACAACATTCCTGCTGCGCATATGTTACATAACCATAAAAATCAAAATGAAGGTACGTTGGAATTTGAGGAATTTCCGGCACTTATCCGAAAAGCATTTCGCGAAAGTCCCGTTCTTTCGTATTCGACCACATGCCACTGGAAAGAGGTTTTCCTAGGCGAAAAGAAAATTAACATTGTTTCCAAAACCGTTTCTGTGGTTGTAGTGAACCTCAAATCCAACATTGGAAGATCGGGGGTTTGTTGTCAAGTACTGTCCAACAAGGACGTAGCTCCTTAACTCCGCAACAAACCACAAATATTGTTGCACCCGGTATCGTTACTATCGCACACAGCTTAAATTGGCCTTTCGGGCTAGATTATTTTGCGCACATTCCTTTCTCGATACGCCCCAGACCAGAAGAAATAAAGAGCATTCCTGTTTAGAGTCACCTTAAAGTTGCAAACCTCCGAGTAATACGGGAACAAAAAGCAACAATATTCATTCCTTATTTATCCACCCAAACGCATGTGACCGAAACGCGGTGTGAAAAAATGTGTTAGAACAATAAATCAACCACAACAAAAGTGTAATACTCCACCGTCGCTCGTAGTACGCAGTATAGCAGGTTTGCCTTTTTATCTCAAAAGATTGTTCTCAATCTCTTACCCTTGCTTTGTGATTTTTTACCTTATCGCTACATAAACGGCACGTTGTATCGCGGATTGAACAACCATCAGTGAAGCGTGGAATGGATTTTTATTGTTTCCAAAAACAAAATCTCTTCTTTTTTGCGGATCTCCCTTTCGGCTGCGTACCGAGATGTAGATGGTTGTGATAGCAGCAAGTGAAAGAACGCCACACGCAGGTTTTGTAATAAAAATATAATTTTACAGCTCACTCTCAGTGGGTGGATATTCTGTTTTATGACGGTGGAGATACGAAAGTTTTGCTAAAAAAAAGAGTAAAGGAAGTTGCTACATTCCAGCAGCGAAAGTGAAACACGTAAAGTCAAACGGTTCAAATGGAGGTGTAGAAATACATATTCTATAATTTAAAGCAATTTCAATGCTTTTAAAACAATCATTCCATTTTGAAGCAGCTTTCCAGGTAATATTAAAAATATTATCATTGAAAGCTAAAACTTGAAATTAAAAATATTGATGATCGAAAACATAATCTTGGATAATTTATTCCCGTCTTATTTTTTTTTCGTTTCAAACAAATGTGTAAGTTTTACTGATTCTGAGTCAGATTAAATGAATGTTTTTTATGCAAAATCAACTTTATCGTTTGGTTTACGCTTTGCTCCATTTTATACATCTGTACTAAACGATGATTGACGAATTTAATTCTTCATTTCTTAGTATTTCATCTTTAAATGCGTTTAAACTATGATATTCATTTCTTATTCAAGAGGTTAAATTTATTTCTATATGTATTTATTATTAAATTATTTCGGATTAATCGTCATGCAATATTTTAAACTATTTTAAATGATTTTTTTTCTATCACAATCAATAAATTGTTAAATGACCCAAATAATTTGTTATCTTTTATATTCGGAAAGGTATATAACAAAACAATAACATCTTCAATATAAATTTAGCACGAAAATAATGTTTAACACAGCGAATAACACATAGCATCATTTTTACAAAACTTGCTGCCACTGATAGACACACAAGAATTCGCTTGATTCGTCTATTCGTCACACATTCGTGTGGCAAGATGAAAATTTCACCCATATGGCGAATAAAGTGTCGCGATAAAATAAAATTTAACCATCTTCATGCCCCATTTACGTTCGTCCTATTCGCGCGCTTAACACCGTTGCTAATGGTATGCGCGGATATGATTTTGAAAGGCTTCCAGATGGTATGCCGTCCGAAAAATTGAGCATGCTTCGAGCATTCCCATTCGATGGAGCCCAATTTTCATACTTTTCAAATTCCAATTGCCATAACATACGCAAAATGAAGCATTTTACATCAAATCAGGACGTTGAACGTACGGGAAGCGATTTGCTCGAGGCGAGGTTCGTTGGACGGAGGAGAGAAAACATTAAATCTGAAAAATGGAATATTTAACACCTTCGGGCGTTCAGGTGGAAACAGTTTCCATGAATCCAGCCGAACAGCGCTTGGTGATTTCTGTGAACAGTTAAAATCGTCCAAAATCACAACTAAACAGAGCGAACGTAATTATCATTAATCTTTCGGCCCTTGCGGCATCTTCGCGGGCCAGTGGTTTACGAGCATTTTGGGTGAATATTTTCCCGAGCCAGATTAAAATATTTCACCTCCCACATTTACGCGCTAATTCACCGGGTTTTTCCTTCAAGTTTCTACCCATAAAGATTTACGTGGTAGTAACACCATGCAACAAGCCAAGGGGCCCAGGGAACGCTACCAGGAACTCTCGTACGCGATGTGCATAAATACGATTATGGGCGGGTAAGAGCTCGGAAAAATGAATGATTAATGACTCCATCATCCCGCAGACAGACACGTCAACTTGAGATGAACCCCATTAAATCCCGTTTCCGGCCCGTACGGGTCGGGCAACACCCTTGCTGTTGCTTAAAAATCGAATTAAGACGATATTTATATCCGACCCATCATGCCGAATCGTGTAGAACTAAGCGTTGAGTTAAGAAGTAAATATTACACATTACCTAAATGATGTACTAAAAGCGAAGGGAATCTTTATGGCACTGAAAACTTCACTCTGTTTCTCCCGTTTTTGTTTTCACATTCAAACATTGTGGCATCATGTGCACCATGAACAAAACAGAGCTAGTAGAAACAGGCATTTAAATTTCATTCGTACGCGTTAAAGTGGAGAGTGATTGCCCCGGAAATGGTTGCAACCGCACGCATTCGAACCGAACCTTTTGCTTCTTGAAGTGATCCGCATCATCCATTCGGCCACCGTCAATGGGCAGTGCGGAATATCGAACGAAAAAATGGCCCATTGTCCGGCGCGGTATGGAATAACTGGGAGTGAAAAACCCATTATGCACCGGTGCTATAGCAATGTCGATGGACTTTCCGCACAACGAGTTTTGGCCACTGGGCCGCAGATGGGAGAGATTCCACGTCCAGCAGCTGGGCCCAATTTTAATATCCTTTTTCCCGAATCCCTACCGGCCTGACGGGCTAAAGTTGAACATCCCACCGCCAACATTATCTTCCCGGATCTTCCTGCTGGTGTAAAATTTCGAAACGGCGCTACTCAGCTTGAAGCGTGCTCTTTCGTCGTTACATAAATTCTGCACAACATATTTTATAAATTTCCAACAAGCAGTGAAATTGTCTGCACTTAAGCGTCTACCGTTGCTGGGGCATTTTTTTTTTCTCTCTTTAGCATGGCCACACGGATGAGCTCGTGTGTGTCCGGCTAAATGAACGTTAAAGGAATAAGCGTCGTCACTACCTTTTCGCTTTGCACCACATAATGAATTGCAGGTGTTTTTGTTTCGGACAGGATTTAGTGTACATGAATAAAAAATACCCAACAAGAACGATTAGTCCAGTAGCGTTAAAGCGAATCATTTTTTTTTTGGGTATTTGCATAACATTATGAGATGATATTTGCATAGAAATTACCAACTGATGCATTTTCGGTCCACGTATTTTTTCCTGGTTTTTTAAGAATTAAAGATGCATGGTCGAAAGCGAACGATGCATCCATAGGTGCTGTAATTTTATTTTACAACGGAAGTACGACACAGTTGGGAAAAACTGAGAGAAATGACAGATATAAAACAATCCAAATGAAATCTATGCTATACTATAGTTCTGTTATTGAACTATTTAACTGGAATTTAAATATATTAACGTTTATAACGTTCGAGGCACTGCGAGAAGAGGCTATTGGTTCAGATCTCCTTCATTAATAGTACTTTTATGTGGCGCCCTCTACCAGAATTCTGTAGTACTGATCTGACAGTTACGATAATAACAATTCAAATTTACAGTGTTGCCAGAAATATTAAATGAATATTAACATGATAGTGACATGTGTTATCAAAACTGTACTAAAAAAATGTCTACTAATGACATTTCAAAATGAAAATGTTGACAGATGAAACAACGGCAATTGAAACTAGTAGCAACAGCAGTCAACAAATCATACTAGTGACGCACGAAGTACAAACTCCATTTTGGTTATTTGATTTACTTGTGTAAGGTGTAATATCTGATATGAAATTTCAATTTCTGTGTTATGTCACATTTGTAGTAAAATTAGTATCAAATTACTGTCACAATCAATTCTCACTTTTTGAACACCTTTTTAATGGAGCAAACATCGGGCAATCACTTTAACTTTCACCATACCTTACAAACAATACTAATCGACAATGACAACCGTTAACACTGTTCAAATAATGGTACACGCTCATATGCGTACATTTCGTGCAGTTTTCAAGCAAACAAAACGAGGCGTGACCGTAAACGATGTGGAAACATCGTTAAACATACAAAAAAAAGCAACAAAACAAACAGGCTGCCGGAAAGCAACAGATTTCGTGCACCCTTAACGCCATCGCTCACCAACTACTTCACGCTATTACATCGTTTCAGAAATGGTAGTACAGTTCTGATTACTATTTCCTTCGCCACGTCACCATGCGTCGGTATCGGCGCTGGTGTTTCGCTTCCCATTACCATGCAAAATTGAACACGTGAAACAGGCTTCCTCTACACTGGCATTGCATTAGACGCGCGGTTCTCACCAGCACCAAAAACCCCGCTCAGCTCATAACCGTTCGGTGGTTGGGTTGAAGCGTTAGGTGACGGTGCAACGGTTGGCCAACTATTATTATCTTATTTCACGCACCACTGACCAGACCAGAGTCCACCAGACTACACAATTATGGGCCTTGATTTTCTGGCCAACTGGCATTGGTCAGTTTCGAGCGTTTGGTGGCTGGTAGTAGAATATTACAATGAACTAAACACACAGACAAAGCACTTCAATATTCTCCCAAAAAAAAATTAATCCCCTTCCATACGACACGTGTAAGTACCAGGCAAAACATAACTAGCGCTCCAGTACCGGAACCTCCAGCTGGAATGGGGCAGTTTACACAGATTGAGATAATTAACCGGTAGATGGATGATTTACCACACTCAATCCATACCATCAGGCGTGTCTCGTGTACTCTATTAAACTGCCAGTTAGCCAATCCGGAGACTAAGATTCATTACGCTAGCATTACCTGGGGTCTTTGAGGTTATGAAAAAAAGGAACGCTCCACGACACGCAACGTCACACCACAAGGGATTGTTGGGAAAGTAATCTGTGCGTCCAAGTGTGTGTGTCGAACATTCCCAACACATGTTACCACGGAAGATGATACAGACATCTCCCTTGCCTGATGTTTTTGTTTTTGTTACTCCATATACAGTGATGACTTTTACTAACACCTTTAGTAACCAGTTCATTCAGTGCACATTGTTCTACTACCGGATATGAAGAAACATTGTCATCCAATTCGGATGTAGTACCGGGACTGGGAAATTGAAGAACAAAAAAGTGGTGAAACATTTTCTCTAAGTCAAATTTGCATAATCCACCCATATGTAAGTGGCGCTGATGTTCATTAAAATCACTTTCGGTGAGAATCTTTTTTTTGTCTTAGAGTCATTGGAACGAACGATGTACACAGAGAGGAACGCGCACGCGAACAGGATACGTTGTATTGGTCCAGACGAAAAAGTTTATCACAAGATAGATCCTATTTGTAGACGACTCCATCCGGAACTTCCGGCGTTATCCCACAACCATGCATACACAAACACACACACGACCGCCAGGAACAAAGACACCAACTCCGCTTGGGGATGGGTATAATTGACGAAAAATGGTAATCAGCCAAGGTTCCCAGACAATAAACGAGACTAAAACTTCCGGGTGAGGGTAGTTGACTGTTTCGTGTGTCGTCTAACTCTTTCCCTAGTTAGACGACACCGCACAGGGCATGGCGATGGGTTGTATTTAAATGAGATTATTATTAATTTCAGTAAGCCATTTTTAACTGCTTAAGGAAAAAGTGATGTGAAATTAGTCCCTTATTTGTTGCAGTACCCAGCTACCCATTACACGGAGTTTAACGAAATTGAAGATTATCGCATTTTAGACGTCTGTAAAGCTACCTTCAATGTTTTATATTACACCACATTGTTTGAGGTTCTTTAGCACACATTGTAGAACAGTTTTAGAACACCGCTCTCTGCATGTTAGGAAATAGATGACATTTATCCCCTGGACGATATTTACTTTTTGTTGAAGTTGTATTTGTTCATTAATAATAAATAAACCATGTTGGGGCACAAGTAAACAACTTATTTGCAAACCGAGTTCCAGCATGTTCTCCATGTATCCGTCGATAAGGCGGGTCAGAAATACGACGTGTACTCATCCGGACGTACACTAAAGCTGGAGATGATTCAACCAGCGCAGAAAGTACCAACTTTTTCCACCACATACTATCACGGCCTACATCAAAGCCATAATCAAGTCATAAAAAGCGGATGATAACGTCACAGGGATGCTTTTGTTCGTTAGGGATAACATTTTCCTCCCTTCTGCACGGGTACCATGATAGTAATATCCCCTCATCTGCCTTGTATCGTTCTGTATTTTTGCTGTGCTCTTTTTTTTTTGGTTTCTTTTGCTTCATTCAAACCGGACGTAGGCTCGAATGTGGCATTGACGCCATAAACGGGTAACCGTCGCAGGTTCCCATGCAGGAAAGTTAGTCCGGAAAGTTCAACACTCGTTTGGTGCTGTTGGATTTCAATCCTCCACATGATCGGGCTCTCTTATCTTTCCCGGTGGATCACAAAAAGGGGCCCACCTTACCAAGGGATGGAACTTATTTTTAGATCCTTTCACGTTACATTAGACTCAGACCACCAAACACCATGTTTGACCTCAAAAATGTTTTTCCACACTCATCACTCACAGTATAACACCCCCGGTGGAGTCTCTAATGGCGACATTTCGCCAACCATTCTCCAGTTGGAGGCATTAAACCATCCCGACACAGCTTTAGTAGCAGCGTAAGCCGCATCCATTTTCACGGCTTGTCAATTTTTCGCCGACCTGTCACTCGATGCGTCAGTAGCAGATGGAGCGGAACTGTCTTCGGAACAGTTACGTCATTTTTATCCTAACAAGCCGCTTGCGATTCTTACGGAAGTGTTTCGCTCGAATGGCAAGTACAGTGATGTTTTACTAAATGTTGCTACACTACAGCTTCCTCCTCGGGAACCAATCATGCACTTAAAGCAGCAGAAATTTGTACTTCATCACGCTATCGATCGATCCAAAGCTTAACGAAGCAGAACTGGAACACAAATTCTCTACCAATGTTTAACAATCTCTCCAACTTTTAAAATGATGGAATGAGCTAAAACCAAAAAGAAAAAATTAACATCCCCAGTCAATCTGTAGAATGTTCAACTTTCCTCCGTCCATGGCAGAATAATGAACGAACACGGAAATTCGAGAAGGGACCTTCGAGGGCTGGACATTTGATAGAATGGTTCTAAATCAAATTCCAAACTTTACCCAAATTTCTGGAACATTGAGTGCCCCGCGGCAGTTACGGCGATGCTGTGTCGATGGTTTCTCCTATGTCGTTGCCTTGGATACAACATGATGATGGCGCTTTCATCACCAGGAATATAATCCTTTGTCAGACTTCATATGGACGTCACTAAACTGCACATCGTTCACGTTGAGTTCCCCCGTTTTCTATACTGTCGGTGTAATATGATTTTCGCTGATTTAGTTTACACTTTGGGTTAATGGGGAGCACTCAGTACAAGCTACTCATAACTGAACCCCATCTACAAACGCTGTTTCATTCAATCTATTTCTATTTTGAATATTAAGTTAAACTTCTCGTTTTCAAATAATACTACCCTCAAAACATTCACAACCCTAAAATCAGAGTTCTTGTCTCAGAAAAAAATTGAAGACCGAACATTTGGAAAATGTACTGCCTGCGGGTTGGAAACAAAAAACCCTCCTTTTAATCCGTACCATACAATTCCATCAAAGTTGTCTATCGATACAAACAAACGGCGAATGAAGAAAAAAACTGCACCATTTCCTCAGACTTTCTTCAACTCCAACTTCCCAATTACAAAGATTAACGATGTCACGACGGGAACCGGTACAGATGCTTTCCTTACTCCAAAGAGTTACGATATCGACCGGAATTATCTCGCCGTACCGGGGAAACCGAAAGGAATCTTTTCAGAAGCAAAACTTTTTTGTTCACTTTGATCCTTTCGCATGCTTTATTTCCTTTCCATCTCTCAAATCATTGACTGATTCGACTCCATTTTGTAAGATACAAAAATAAAGCACTGCAACGATTTTTAGAAAATACATCAACAATCGTTCGCTTCATTCTGCTGAGGGTTCTTTGTGTTTGATGAAATGAAAATAAATTTAAACGAACGTAGTAAAAAGGATCAATCAAAATGATTGTCAAACACTTCACTAGTACCAAAGATACTAAAAACTAGTTTAACATAAAAAAACGTTTTTGGGGATTTTTATTATAATTTTACGATATTATTATCCTCCAAATTTTACTTCTACCTGGTAAAATTTTTTTCAAAAATTATTTCTAAACAAAGCACATCGTTGTGCCATCCTTACTTACGGACACAAGTCAAGCGTGCTGACCGCACTCCCTTAAGGGAAAAGACAGAACCATAAATCATATTTTCCCATAAGCTAATTGTGCGTTCGTTCTGCTGTTGAAAACTCCACTTGACATAGGTTGACTAGGGCCGTCAGAAAATGGGCTGCAGGAACAATTCTGTTACGCTCCTTGCATGAAGTGTTATCAAAACGATGAAAAGCGGTTAAATAAACAAATAAACAACCGACCCGGATAAACTTCCATCCTCGAACAGTTTCCAAGGGGTGATTAGAACTCTGTACGAATCGGCCCAGCAGCAACTGGTGTGTGTGTGTGTGTGCGGGAAAGTGAATCCATATCGAACGGTTTGATGAGGCTGGAATTTCACTAAAGGGCTGTACACTATTCTATCTTTCAAGCAGGAATTCAATACCAAAACCGAATTGTCTGATTTATTGATTTGTAATGCACTTCACATGTCCGTTTGTGGCTCCCGGATGCAAATCCCTACTCTGGATGGCATTTAGCATATAAAGCATCTTTTTCATTCGCTTCATCTCGTTCCTTCAGAATTCCAACAGGAATTCTAATTTTGTTCAAAACCCCCTCGGTATCTCTCTCTCTCTCTGTGTAGCTCTTTTGTCCCACAGTAAAATGGCGTCCCCAGTTGCTTCAAAGCATTTCCGCTCGAGCCGATATCACTTTACTCGATGGCGGGAATTTCAAACCGGACATTTCGTTGTCCTGGAAACGGTTAGGGCAGTGCCTCCACAACCCAGCAAAACGGGGCGATTGATGAAAAAGGGCACTCTAGGGCTGATGAACAATTCAATCCGTCTACAGGAGGATGCGCCAGATACACACGAAAAGTTAATGATACTAAGTGATGTTTTATGCTTTACTTTTTGGGTAGAAATTTGAAGTGCCGGTGAACCTTTTAATCATTAAATCACGAAAATGTTGATAATCGAAAGACCATAATTGGACCGAGCGTAGTGTTCAGACGAACAGAGACTAAGTGTTCAATTTTACAGTAATTAGTGAATCAAGTAAATAATGACCGAATTTTAGTAGTATTGAAAATTCGTCACGGAACTAATTTTCTTTTTTCATGCTAGTAATGCGACAGAAACGTTCGATCTTTTCATCCCTTTTCATACCTTTGGGTTCTTCCTCTTGTGTTTTGCATTAAACTTCTTTTCTTACTTTTTCATTCCTTTTTATTCTTTTGTTATTCTTTCATATTTCTATTATTTTCTATTCGTATTCTTTTATTCCTGTTTGTTCCTTTTTGTTCCTCTCCGTTGCATGTCATTCACTTGGCTTTTGTTTCCTTTCATTCTTAGTTTATCTTTACGACTCCTTTACTTTATCTTTTATTATTATTTGTTTCTCTTTGATCGGATTGATGATTATTCATTTTTAATCGTTCTTTTCCGTTTCATTTTTTAATTTTTTATTCTTTTAAAGTTTAATAAATCACGAATTTTGTAATCTTTTTTATTCGCCTGTATTTATCTGGTGCAGATGGCAATTTCTCCAATTAAAGTTTGATATAAATTTTACCATATTTTTAACTAATGCAAAATACATTTTGAAATAAAAACCTAGATAAAATACCACCAGATAATACACAACAAATAGATCTGTTCGCTAGATTAATCCATACACTTCGCCAGAGTTGCTTCACATCGAGCCAAAAAAAGATTAAGTACTGCATTTTCTACACCGAAACACTGTTTAAATCTTTTACCCTCATCCATCTCAGCTTTAATACCGTAAACGTAAAACAAAACATAATATACCTCTTATGTGCATTAAACATCTTTTTCTCCGGTCGTTTATTTTTTGCAATCTCCTATCCTGCAACACCTTCAAACGTCAGATGAAAAATAGCAATTGCCTTTCTCCCCTCTACAACAAAAAAAAACATGAAAGTAAATGTGGCCTTCGGATGACATTTCATGTCACCACTCCTGTGTGTTTGCGAAAAAAAAGAAGCAGCATCCCCATTCCATCACCACGGGGCTGAAGAACCCTTTTCTTTATAAATTCAGCCTTCAACCTACATGTGCCAAAGGTCGAAATCAAGAGGCTGTCGTACGGTTTTCGCTCCGTTTGCTATAAGCCACAAAAACCACTTAAAACCCATAAGGAACCAGCTTACCTTTGGCAGCTGCTGGCCGCCGATGTTTATGGCGAATGTGCGCATTCGGTCCAACCCTCCCGGTACATCTACCCAAAAACCCCGTCAAACTCTTTCTCTTTTGCACGCACATACACACCCGTGTGCTTACATTTCGTTCAGATTATACGCTACGAATCTTTATGCATTTTGCAGAAAATTAACAGGAAACATTACCGGCACTTTAGTGTGCCGGGTTGGTAAATGTCTTTTTTGTTGGAACACTGCGCACTTGACAACCCCTGCAGTGGTGAAGAGAAATGCTTTTCTTCTCCTCCTATTACTTCCATTTCGCTTTGTATGGAAACTTAAAACTGTGCAGGAAACATAAATATAACATAAGCTTGAATTAAGAGTGCAAAATTCTTCTACAGAATATAATTGCGGACTTGTTTCGTAAATTAAACAAAGCGTAAAGTTTTCGATATTAAAACAAAATTCACAAAGGAAAAATTTAGAAACTTACCGTCATAGTATTTGCTCCCCCTCGTTATCAACTTCACCCACCCACCTGGGTTTACTTTTGTTTATCCTTCATTCGTCCATTCACTCTCAATAGAAACATTTTTTCCTCCCCGTTTTTTATTTCTTTTTTGTCTCCCCTTTTGGGACACACGTAACGATATGATAAAAGAATGAATGTGCCAAAAGAATCCCGTGAGCCGGCTTTAATTATTTTTCATAATTTTTCATTCTATCGAGTGCACTGAGAGGCTGTGGCAGAAGATATGAAGAGCTCCCGATTATCTTCCCATTCCTTCCCGAATTCTCTTTCAGCCGGGAATACACGACTGCAAAACAAAAAACATAAAATAGAAACTTTTTGGTCGTCCTTAAGAGTTTTTTTTTATTTCACCATTTCTCAACGCCAAGGGAAACATTAGGAAAGGAAATAGAAAATGGAGGGTGAAAGAAAGAATATTCAATTTCCATTGTGTGTTTGTGTCTGTGTTTCTCATCAACTTTCACCGGCTTACATTTTTCGGTTTCAATAATCATAGAAACAAATGTTTGTCTAGTGCTGGCAAACCGACACAGGATGATGATTTTGGATGAGATTGAAAAAAAACGCCACGATTATCGGAGCAAACGATCGCACTTATCGATTGACCTGGGGCCTGTTGTGTGCGGTATCAACAACCACAAACACAGGAAAGATTTTAATGTATCAATTAACTTTTACGGCAAAAACTCAATGTCGAGTTTGCATCGGTGGAACCCGACGCCTAGCAGCCTGGTTGCAGCACAGGAAAGCGTAAAAGTGAACGAATAAACTGCAAACATGAAAAGTTCCAACGCAAAGATGTGTTCGGTCGATTACGATGGCTTCTGCAAACACAACTGTGCAATGCCAAAACACTTTAACTTTTCTATCAATTTTCAGCATGAAGTGTTAACAAAGAAAGCAAACGGTAGAAAGCAAAGCGCTTGAGAATGGCAAACGAGTGAACTTTGTTTCGCAGCGCAGCGAAAGGCTAACAGCTGCGGGAAAAAAGCTATTTTCACAATGCAAAAAATCGTTTTATAAAACAAACTGCTGTTGCATCTAGGAATGTATCAATTGCAGTTAAAATTAGCCTTACAAACAGCTATATTCTGCAAGGAGATGTTTTATTTTAGCAGCTTAATATGCGTAGAAGGAAGTAATTTTAAACGAGGGTTTGATTACCTTTAATAAGACAATTTTATCATTATTAAACTCTCGTAACGTTAACAATAAATACTCTTAAAACCAGATTTTACTTCAATCAAAGAATCATCAATGAATCAATATTGTTTGTGTGCCAAATACATTCGTAATCAATACAATTTTTTTAAATTATATACTTTGTTATAAATTAATTAACAAACGGAACAAATTATTAACGTAAAGTTTTTGGGAATTTATTGCCATATAAGTCGAACCCATCGATTGAACCAGTTCATTTTGCACAATACTGACAGCAAGTAACAGATTTACTAAATTGACGGGAAAATGAATACGGTAACGTACGTTACCTGAACGTATGAATGTAATTATACAGCTTTTACAATTTTTCCTGCTTTCCTAACGAATCGTTTTTAATCTAAAGCTAGTTTGTTTATGTAGTAGAAAATGTAGTAGAATCTCATTTTCTTACTTCTGTCTGAATGAAGTACCTTATTTTCTTAATGATAGTAAATTAACATTTATAATGTAAAAAACTTAACTAAACCAATCTTCTTCTTCTTCTTCTTCTTCTTCTTCTTGGCTTAACGACCTTACAAGTCACGCCGGCCATTACTGGCTTACTAGACTTATTTTACCACGTAGCCGGGTAGTCAGTCCTTGCTACGGGGGGACGGTCCGGATGGGATTTGAACCCGGTCCGGCCGTGTGGACTGGCGCCGTTTATCACATGCACCACCGGGCCGCCTCTCTAAACTAATAAGTCATTTGATTAACCGCAGTAAAAAAAGTGTACATGATGAAGGTTTCACATAAGGAGAACGGTTCGCTTCACGTGATGCGTTATCCTCCTTAAAGCAACCGTACTGCCAACCAATCGCGTTTATCTGATGTTTATACTATGTCGTCGATAGTTATGCGAGGGCTTAGTAACAATTATAATTGTTTTTTCCCTGCTTAGTAGCAACTGTCTGTAACAATGCGTACCTTCATTTCGTTAGATACAAATAAAAATTGTACATAAATCGTCAATTGTACTAAAAAATCGCATTACGAAATATTTATTAAAATGCTGATAAACTCGAAAATGTCAGTAATTCTAATAGCCGTTATCAAAGAGTCGTAAACATGCAACCCCTGCTATCGAACAACCGATCCAATAATGGTACCAAACACAGGACAAAAACACACGCCCGGAAAGCTTGCGGCTATATTCGCAGGAAAGAAAAAACGGGATATGGTGATTGCTTTTGTTCAATAGCACCCTGTGGATTTTCCACTGATTTTTCAACCAGCTTGGTGACCATATCATCTCCATACCGAAAGGTGACAAGGATGGTGGTCGGCAAAGGTGTAAATCATCACCGTTGCTGTAGACACGGTGACCAAACAGCTGTAACCCTTACCTTACCAAACAAGCAAACAATTAATTGAGGAAATTGAATGTGGTTTTAGAGTATGAATTATAAGAGACCGCATCGAATCGGAAATGCACATGGACACACCGGGCCCTTCAATTTGGATAGAAATTAATGTTAAAAGCCCCATTTCGCTTCCCGTACTAAAGCAGAGGGAAAAGCCGACTAGTCAATTTATTATCGCGCCTCATATGATCCGGCTGTTATCCATTTTCGGGAGGCTACCAAGAAGAGCCTCTCATACGTACCCGCGCTAGCGTTATAATTTCGCTTCGCACCAACTGGTCGAAAACATAATCCACTAAATTAAAATAGCGGATTATAGTTAATTTTTACGATAACGTGCTCGTAACATTCGCGCCCGGATGGGGTTTGGGAAGCAGTGTTCTCACCCTGTCCGTGCATGGTTTGGTTTATTGCGTGTCGAAACATGAATGAACGGCTGGTAGGTTTGGGAAATTCATTTTAAATCAAGCACCTACCAAACCAATACAAGGGAAAGAGCGTGTTATAGTCGGTGTAATTAATTACGCGTTTTACTAGTTATATGCCGTGCTTCGGTTATTTTTTTTTATTTAGTTTTACCTAACAGATGAAAGGAAAACATTTGCCGGATGTGATTGCAAGAACATATTTCGTCACGAACTTTTATTTGCCATCCCCTCCGTGTGTATGATTTCGTGTGGGGAATGTTTGGTGGGAAATACAAATATTAACTTTCTATCATCATGACGACCCCCTCCTGTAGACGGCTCTCTTCTCGGCCACTATACCACGAGAAGCCTATGGCACCACTTGGCGAAAGTTAATGCGTTCAACTCGCCTGGAAGCCATCAATCAATTTTGGCCGAAGGAAAATATTTTTCCAACACAGCCCCCAGCACCTTTACTAATGCGTACACTCACCATCCTTCGCACAGCAAACCCAGCAGGATCGTCGGCATCTGTTGATGACAGGAAATACTAGTCGCATTGGCTACGAGTGTAGCGTAACGCCGTGTGGCAAAAGAAGTAACGTTCATGCGATATTTCCCTTTTGCGTCCTGTTCATCTTTTTTTGCCAACTTTCGTGCAAGAGGTAGATGACTCGCGTGACGAGCGTATGTTTGCATTGGCGCTCACCAATAACGCAAGTGCGAAGGATAAATCGAGGGTAAATGCAGCGCAAATAGCACATCCTTGTGTTCCGCTGCTTGGGCAACCAATGAACCAGCTGCTCCAGCGTTTCATCCATAACAGCCGGAATAGATAATAAAGTAGATTCCAGAAAATTTCATCCCCAGCTTTTATCTTCGGCGTTGAAACATTTTTCTACGTTGCGTCGTGGTCCGTGTGATAAAGTACAAGGTTATGGAAATATGATTTTTGGATGAATAAATAAATAGCAAGAAAATTACAATCTCTTGGCGATTATGTACCCAATGTCCGCATTGACTTTTCATCCCGCCACATCCGCTTTTCGCAATCAAAGATCGATTGATTGGAAAGTGTGTTGACGGTGGGAAAGGATATTCAAATCCGATCAATACTCGACCGTTCCGTTGCGAAAGAGAATATAATCGATAAGCCGTGAAACGAAAGACAAGAAGCTGTGATACCATGAAGGACAACGGCTTTTTTTTCTTCAATGTAGATACAACGGCTTATTAATCTCATCGTTACTTTGTTTGCCCACCGTCATATAGGCTTTGTTTGATTTGACGTGGAACAAATTTAGTCCGTGCTAAGGGGTCGCCAAATGATTGTGATGAATTATGATGGATGACCTTTTGCTTCCTATTGTTTTCGTTGCAAATGGGGGGATAATATTTATTAAGCTACTATTGCACGGATAGTAAATAACATATCCAGCGATGTTAAGAGTATACAAATAAATGAGAAATGATGATTAAACAGAGGTATTTCAAACCCTTGATTGATTGATAAAACTAATAACTAAAATATTTAGCATACAAAATATGCTTCTACGCTACTCACGGTTCTTAAGTTTCCAAGTTTCATTATAGCATTTCATAAACATATATTTCCACGTACTTGGTATACGCAAATATACGCAAATAATAAATTTAATTTTCTGTTTCTTTCTTCGTTTTTAGCTCTCAAACAAGGCTTCTTATTATATCTTAATATTTGAAGTTAATCGTTTATAAGGTTAAATAGTGTATTGCTTAATTGATGAACAAAACAAGTTTATTTTTTCGGTTAGAATACACACATCTATAAGTCATGTTTGTCATGCACAACACCTAAAATTTTCAAAAACCATTCGCAAAATGAGAAACGGCATTAGAAACCGTTTAGAAAGGCATTAGAAAGCATGACGAATGTAAATGTATTAGGAGAATGTAGCTAAAATTTCATTTAATGTTCATTTTTCCAACAACTCCTCCTATCAGAATAGCAGAAGCTTATGTTTATAACAGTTTCTTCAAATCTAAAACATTCTGAATCATTGTGATGCAAAAAAAATCAACGTTCAGTATACAAACGTCTCAAACGTCTGATTATTTGTAAGACGTTTGAGAATCATGATTGATCCAAGAATAAGATTCTCTATTGTTATCACTCGGGACTCGAGAGTGAATGTTCTATAACGGTAATATATTGAGGCCAAGAAATCATCAAGATCTTCAGAATCTTATCCTCCAAGGATACTCTGTCACGCACATCCTCCACAGAATTACGCCATGTACGAAAATTATATTACATTCTATTGAGAATCTGGTTTTATGCTTACAATTAATATTATGCTTAAAATAATATTAATTAAGTCTTGTTATGGGTTTCTATAAACATATCAACACTTTTTAATCAACTACAAACTACTACAAATAATTGCAATAATCTTACAATCAGCTTACAATTTGATTATTGTATCTAAGTTTGAGCATCCTTGACAGTTTTTCAGCAATCTTTAAATCATTTCTTAAACTAATCTCAAACGCATCAATAGAAGTCTCATAATGAAAGACACAATTAAGACTTACAATTGATTCATCGTATAAGCACATCTCCTACCCTAAGGGACCTCGCAGCTGGTCATTTCATTAAGCCGATGATGATTACTTATGTTCATCATTTAACGCTCTTTTATTTGTTTTGCGTCATCGTCTAGAAGGTTACTTTTTTTGCTTCATGCAACCATAATGGTTTTGTTTCCTTTCCTATAAAAACCTCCAAAGCATGGTTAAGACGCATCAGCACAGGCCACCCCAAAAACATTGCGCCATTATTTTTCCACCTTAAGTGGGTGCTCCAGGAGCTGCAAGACGCACCTGTTAAAATATTTCTCCCTCGGGATATACACGCGCGAATGGAGCCTCCCGCTGGGAAAGTTGCCCATTACCGTAACTCATTAAAACATTTAGCGCCATAAACAGAGACGTCATTGTCAAAGTTTTCAGCTGCGACCAGCTCGAACATCCAACCCAACACCATACACACGCCTCCCCGATGTCTGCTCGCATCTTAAGCGGGCACGCCATCCGCGCACGTTAATACGACGCACAACATTATGAGCCAATAATTATGATTAAAATTAATATTTAAACAGACATTAGGCCACGAAAAATACATCGGTGAGGTAATAATAGCCGATGCTTCGCTTTCCGTCGTTTTACGGTCCAAAACACCACTCAAAAGGATTGCATCGGTGACATCAACCGGGTGACGCTCTGGCCGTGGGTCTTTCACAACGTAATGGCATTAGGCGTTAAGCCTAGCAAAACACATTGTAATTAGATCGCGAACGTTTCAACGGGCAGCAACATATCGGGACAGTGGGGTTTTGCACGGTATCGGCCATACCCAAGTTGCCCTGCAATGCGCCAGCAATCGTGAACGACGCGACCAACGGCGACATCTTTACACCCATATTTCGACGGTTCGGATGGCCCTCGAGCGTACCTTCCGTCGCCTGGCGCGGTTTAATTCAATTACAAACCATTCAGCCGGAATGGGAAGCGAGAAATTTTAAGGTTTCTAATGCCCGTGCAACTAACCATTTCCATCGGTGCGACGGCAACAAATGGAACCATGTCGTTTCTTGCTTGCGCTAGAAAGAAAACTAACGCGAAGAAATGTAACACTAAGGCACAATGGTTTGTGGCACACTCTACGAGACACCATTTACGATGGTTCTCCCGAGACCATCGAGCCATCGTTAAGTGTTGAGCATTATCCGAATGTCAGGGTTTTTATTGTTATTGAATGAAGACGGAAGCATGCGCTTTCGGTTTCGTCGACAGGTCGAATCCTTTCCTGGTTTTATAATAATAACCAACAAAAAAACCCGTTAAACGCCTTGATTGCGGCCTCACTGCAGCTTTCCATTCCAACTTTCCGCATCCATTTTGTCGCATTTTTATTCACCATTCTGCACGGCAAGCCACGCTTTACACCAAATCGTGCATGGGGAAAATATTATTTATGGCTAGCTTTATTTGTCTAGCCGCTGGAACGACCCTTTTTCTTCCCCGGCCCTTTCCATCCATAGCGAACAAGTGCCACTTTTACTAATAGACGTAGAAGAAAAACGATTCTTTGGTGGCAAAAATCATCATCCCATCCAATCACACTCAGCGCATCTCGGTTAGGACACACGGCGTTTGCGAAAACTCACTTCCCGTACAGTAATCCCAGGCACAATTTCGCATAATAGTTTTATGCTCCAGCCTCTAAAATACCAGCATATCCTCATATCCCGGGATGAAACGTCTTTCTTTCCTGCCCGTCCCGACAATTCCTCGTCCAATCGTGTACACAAGGGAGATGCAATAATCTTACACACTTTGTGCTTTTATCACGCTTCCGACATGTGGTAAGCGAGGTGGATCATTCAATTCCAATAGGATGTGTTAGGGTATTGCACATTGCGACGAGCCCGTCCGACAATAGTTTGCCGACGATTCATCCGCGTTGAATTTTGGTTTGAAGAAACGGTCACGCTACCCCCATTTACCAGTATCAATCCATTTTCCCAGCCAGTTTTTCCCCCTTTTTTTTCTTTTTCGTTGCTCAAGCAAAGCAAGTTGCCACACCATCCTCTTCCCGGCACGTGCTCGAAGCGTGCGTGTGGATGGAGATGAGAGTGAATGCTTTGCTTTTCCTCTTAGGCCGGCCAAGTCTTGCTCCGGTTTTGTAAGAAATTGCCTGCATGTGTCGCACATTAGTGTGGTCCATTTGATTATCTTCTATTTAGATAATTGCATTCATTTGTCTAGATTATTGTGCTAAACTACTGGCACTGCTGTCAGCTGCATCTTAACGAAAATGAGCTCGTGGACCTTGTGTTGATGGGTGTACAAATGCAGCTTAAATGTACCTTTTTGCCTACCGCTACTCAACATGGTTCGGTGGCTTAGTGGTACCGGTGTCGATCTTTGACAGGACAGAACAGGTAAAAAATCCCATTCGTACATCACACAACTAACCGTCAAGTAATGCCTAATAATGTCAACTTCTAGTGAGCGAAGACTTCCTCAGTAAATCTGCCTTTACCTTCTGCTTGAAGAATTAAATATAAGAAAGTGGCGCTCAATCTTTTCCCAAAAATATTTGAGGGTTGTAAGCTAAAACATTGCTACCTTTTCTAAAAACCTGATATAGAAAATTACATTGAGAACAGAAGGTTTAAATTTCGCTCCCAAAACTCGCAAAGTTTGAGAGTAATTTCGAACACTTGTTGGAGCAATATCAAAATACGGCTTTTTCATATTATGACATATTTGACATATGACATATATGACAAAATATCTAGCTCATATCTAGCATATTCTAGAATTTCGAATTTAACAAACCTCTGTGCCAAACGATGCAAAAACCAATTTTCTTTAAAAAAAATGAATTTCACTTGATATTTTTATAGGTATTCTTCAAGATATTACACCGATACCGATGTAACAACGGATCGAAAGTTTTTAAGCTTTCAATCTTTCAGCGATTTATGTTAGATTTTTGGGAAGAAGGTATCTTAAAATTTAAACTTCAAAACTTAAGCCATCATTGACCCCATTATTTTCTCTTCGAAACTTGTCAATGAAAACAAATTGAACTACATTTACCAATAAATCTTGTTACAGGCGTTAAGACACACAGTTAATTCGTCTAAACAGCAAAACCCCAGAGCCTCATTTTTCTACCGATTGGTTGGACATTCTTTCCTATATTGTCCATCGTGTAATTTATCGAATGTAATTAATTTTCTTGCCACTTCTATGGTCACTAATTAATTTTGAAAACCTGGCTAGCAAAGCACCACCCAGAAGACGATAAAACTTTGGTGAACGATTAAAACCTTACCACTTTTCGAATTCTTCACAGAAATTCGCACAGAATTCCCGCGTGAGGCTTTCTGCTCGTGTACTGCCAGTGTGCAAAGATGAACTTTGCCAGACTTACGTTTATCAGCAATAATTCTTTCCAGCTTTCCAATCGGTTCCGTTTCCCACCAGAGAACATATATCGATACTGACTAGGTGCGGGTAAAAGAGTTATGCGATGAGCAACGAAAAAGACATCGCAAATGTCTGGAGGAAAATTACGATCCCATTAGTTACGTGACCTCATGACACTTTTGCAGCAGTTGAAGTTGTTGGACACTGGCGAACAAATTAGTTTGATGTCCAAAGTGCAAATACTGGGCAAGTGCTAAGAAGAACTTGCCTCCATGCCGCGTCTCTCAAGATCAAACTATACGATATGCTTGATTTAAGTTCACTTGCATATTTTATGATTTTATTCACTTATATCCAACCCATACGAATATCGGCCGACACCGAAGAAGTTACGGTACGGTATTTTTCCGGAATTTAGAAATCAAATCTACCACACTGACACACCAGTTACCCGGGGATGTACCTGAGGTACTCACCATGTTCTAGATCTAACTTTTCGCAAAACCATATACTATTGTAGTAATTTGCGACTCCGAATTCTATTTCGCCCTAATGGATTTGCCAATTCCTACACCTTACCATTTCCCCGTTCATCTTCCCGTCTAGCCCGTGTCTATTTTATTTCGCCTAAAGGTAATTTTACGATTATGCGTCTTATCTGAAGAGATCACGTTTGGATATATCTGGGTTTTTTTCTCTCTCCGTTTTTCTTCGTGAATCTTTTACACACGCACAGAACCACTCACACGGGGGTGGTTGGTATTGGTTTTAGTATATCCCTTTGGTGGTTTCGAGCTGTACCGCGTTTGGTGGCTTTTTACATTATTGTTACGGGTTTTTGCAAACCACACTGCCCCTGGTGCCGCCGTACTGTGCTTGCGGTAAGATGAAGGTACCGGACGAACTCCATTTTCCTACAAACTCGTAAACAAAAACCCGAACCCGAAAAACCCCGGCACGAGAAGGGTGTAATGGTGTCTTTTATGGTGTCCCGGTAAACGTTTCAGCCAAGTCGGCGCAGTGCTCTTATTCAATATTTATATGCAATTTATAAGTTATCATAAATAAAAGCCCGAGCCTGTGTAGGAGCCTGTATCGGCGAAGAATCTTCCACCCAAACCCCTGATGCAGCAAAGCAGGATCCCTAAACTGACTGATTCGTTTCGTTTTCGCACCGGAGATAAAAGGACTGGTACATAGCGCTTGGACAGAAAGAATTTCCACAGCACCGAGAAGGGTGCGATGCATGAATAATGAAAACATGTTCCACCAGCAGCACCAGACCAACCCGAAAGACGGAAATGTCTTCGGGTTTTCCTGGGTTTTTTTTCTTGCTGCGACCGAGAAAAGGCGTGACACGCAAGACACTCCCGACATGGTACAGACAGCCCCCGGGCTTCTGGTCTGGCGGGGACAGTTGAAATGTCAGCAAAACTGACGGGACCCGGTCGGTTGAAGCAGGATCCGGAAAAGCTGCACGTCAACACTCGAAAATCTACACCCCGAAACGCAAAGGAGTCGAGTGCTATCGTCGCAATTTTACGCTTCCGCTCGAGAAAATGTCCTCTTCAAAAAGTCTTGTACACATTTTGGGTGTGGGATGACTTGGTTCCATTCGTACTCTTTTTCATTCTGAGCTATTTTTTAATGATCGAAGCAATCGAAGAAACCAGAAACGGAAGGGACAACTTTGGTTCAGCGAAATCAAATGGCATTGGACCTTGATGGGTGGGTGAGACTATTGTAAAAAGAAAAACCTTTTGTCGTTTAGCCGAGTCTAAGAAAGTTTCGTGCGCCCATTCGTCACCCAGTAAAGAGGAATTGAAAAATTCCACCATCCACATGGACGGGTTCTCTCCTTATACCATTCAATAATGTTAAAGTACTTCGCCGCAACCGTGCACGGCACTCCATCAATGGATGGAGTTTCAAATCTGCCAAGCCAAAAGTTTTTATTTACAAACTTCTCTATAACTAGGATGGGCTTCACCAGCAAACAAATTCAACCGTGAATATAACATTAAAAACTTTTCTCTCGTCACCCTGATACCCCTACAGAAAGAATTGTTTCCCAAACATTGTCAAGTTTACTTAGCCAACGTTGGGAGTGAGTGTACGATTGGCCCAGAAAGTTAATTATCCTCTTCATAAGCGCTCATCAATATCAGATATTTACAAATCGGGCAAGCTGCTCGCCTGCAGTACGGCTCCGATCGATAATTGCTGCTAATCCAAGCTTTTCAAGCAGTTTTAAGTCTGAAGGTAAGAACAAAGCGCAAAAGTCTAATAAAATTAAGAATGCTGCAGTATATTTTAGAGCCTTTTGCCCTCTATGCCTGCAATATCTATGTCTTAAATCCGGTACTTTGTTGGCCTCTGCCCAACTCCTGGTAAATACTGGAGACTCAAACTCCAGTAAAATTATGCTTCACGTGCGGAAGAGAAGAAATCAACAAAGCAACAAAAAAATCCCATGTTTGACCGAGATTTATCAGGCAAAATCTTTTCCATTAGTGAAATAAGCGAATCGGCAATCGTTTTCAGAATGTACAATCAAGTTTATCACATCTTTTAGAACGTTTTTTCTTTCCTTGGCCCACGACAGTTCTTTCTTTCGTAAAATAAATGACAAAAAACTTTTATCTGCTGACACTCATCACTCATCTACGGCGTGGATGCGTTGCTGCCGCATTCAACCTTCGGGACCAATTGCTAGGGAAAATTCATTTATCAAATGCTGTTTTAGAATTATTAAACGACTTCACCTACTTTCCGTTGGAAAGCTTCAATCGAATCAGACCGAAAGAAAATGAGGATGAAAAAGAAACCTCATAATTGAATGACATTTGTCAAATTTTATACTCGTCTTCGTAGAAGAATGAAAAAAACACAACACAGAAAGAAAAAGCCTACAAGGCTGACAAGCTACAGTTCGACCAACCCTGCCCCAAGTATAGCTGTGTGGGAAGAAGCGTAAGGAAGTCTATTAGTATGGCACCAGGGCGGAAAACCTATAGCTACTAGTAGACAAATCTTTTCGACCCTTCGTGAAAAATTGAGCGAAAAATATTCTTATGCAATTTCCCGTCCAACGATGATTTTCGGTTTCTTTTGTTTCACGTTCGGTAAGATAAACGTTCACCATCGTAGCCAAGGCAGAACGTTTAGTTTATTGTGTTTCTGCTTACGGGAAAAATCAAAATAATCCCCCAATTTGTTGGACACATCAAATCATCTTGCAATTTTTATGATTTGATAAATCCCTAAATTATATTACTCACTGGACCGATACGGCCTATTCCCATTCTTATGGGGAAGGAAATGTAAAGAGGGAGGTCAATATAGGCTACGGAAAATAAAGCTTTACTATGATCTATCATGTTCTTCCATTGTTGACACCAGTAAAATAAACATTCATAGAATCATGATTTGAAAATTCGTCAAATTGTTAACTGTCGCCATCATTCATATCTTCTACTAAATATCTATGTATCTATTTTATCATATCTGCTAAAAACTAATAACTATAGAAACTATTGACTTGAGCGTTAAAATCTATATGAAATTTTAACTAAACTTATTACAAATAACAAAGGAGACGCCATATTTAATTCTGAATTTTCTCAATTAGTACCATAATCCACTCAATTTAAAGTTCATATTTCAACATAAATAATTTAAAAACATCCTCTGAATGTGAAAGAGAACCAAAAGATAAATTTTTCAATTTTTTTCTTCAAATCAACCTCACTTACTGATTGCTACAGTTACTGTCCTCGTAATTCATTCCTATAATTCATTTGCTATAATTCATTTCAAGTTTAAGTGTGTTTCTGTTTAAACTATCTACTTCACGTGTGATGTACTATAATATTTCCAGACTATTCAGCAAATTTGATCCTTGCTTTATTTCATTTAATTTGCCATAAAAAACCCCATACTTAGTTTGCTAAATTCAAATCCAAATCAAGCACTTTTTGTGTATATTTAACTCAATTATGTAAAAACGTAGCACATCTTATAACATTTTCATTTTCAATAAAGTTTTTGGTTTTTAAAATTTCGTAGCAAAAACTTCAATTCTTCTACCTTCTTTGTTAAAAAATTGTTAAAAAAACACGAAAATGGTTGAAAAGCATTAAAAGAATAACAAAGCAAATGCTGTTCTAACCATGCCGTGTCTTTTCTTTGTCAAAATAAGCAACAAGAACCATTCCATCACAAGACCCAAACAAACGAGTTAAATTAGCTTCATGCCTCATAATTCGCTGAACGGAGTTTGCTTCCTACAGGCAACAACAAAATCAACTTAAAGCAACCCAATCTAACGGGAGAGCGTGTGTTTCGGTTTATCCTGCAAAATAAAATAAAAATCATACCTCCTCCCTCAGTAGCTACTGCGTCCTCTGACCAGAGCTCGCCATTTTGGTAAAGAATTCTCACCATCGGTTTTCACCGCAACGAAACATAACCGTCAAGTGCACACAAAACCGCCCCACGAAGCACAATGCCGAAAGCGAACAAACAAACCGTGAAACTACCCGGGCTAGGTTACTGTACGTAGCGTGAGTGGACAGGCCGGGAGCAAAAGCTAAGTTTGTAAATAAACCATAAATTTATAACACTCATAAAACTCTCACGCTCAACTTGAACGTTAAAGTGAATTGCACTTGAATGGTTTTACTACCAGTTTTCCAGTTGTTGTTTTTTTTTTGTGTTGCCTTTTTTTCGTACATCATCACACGACGGGCAGGCGTTGTTGTCGATCGTAGTTACATTATCGTAACCACATTATGAAGGCCACATTACATTAAGATGTAATGTACCATGATCTTAGTTTTCCAACAGCGAACGGCATGTATCGGGGCGGAATTGGAAAGCTATACTATTACTTCTATTGGTGAGATACAATGAGCTTAGGTATTATGGAGAGAGCCAGCTGCTGGTGTTACTACACTGTACTACTATTTCATGGGTGTTATCAAAATGTTCCCTATTTGAGAAATATTTTATTACGCTTATAGAAAACTTTCATTTTCAACCTATTAATCAGCATCGTTATTTAGAGTTCGTTATTTAGAGTTAAGCGAATCTAAGTTTTTCAAAATATGTGTATTAATTATATTAAATTTACCTACAACTGTCAATGTTACTAGAAATTTAAAATGTACCATTTTATGCGAAAATGAACACAAATGAACTCAAATGAACTTCACATTTAAGAACGTTAAGTAGCTTTAAAAAAGATACCTGTCATTTAACAGTAACTGTCAAAAGCTTATGTCAAACACTGAACTATTCTTAGCAGATCTAAACGCGATGTAAAGAATAAACTTTTCTTATCGCAGCCAAAAATTTCTCCTAATCAAGCCGAGCTGTATTTTTACCTCTGCTTTTACCATGGATTGTACCAGTTCAATTTAAAGGTTCATCCAGAAGAATATACATCATAATACATCGTACAATTAAATTTTGATCCTAATCTGTCAATCATTGATTACAAATAAATCACTTCTTTCATCACAGTCTCGTACAATGGAAAAGACAACTCAAGCTTACTGTTTCATTCCCGATACAACCCTTTATTCTCATCAAACGTAGCCTGAATTAAGTTGGCTTTTCTGTTTCCAAATTGCTTCTTTCGTTACCATCATGCATCTTTTCCCATCTCCAAAATCTATTTGTCTTTTATTGACTTAATGCTTTATCAGAAATCCCATCAACGTACATATATCGTCAGGAAAATCCACTCCACGACTCCCCCGTACCTGAGTGCCAGATTTCAGGAAGGAACAGAAAAAAATGCGACAACCAACCTTAATACCAATCTTACCCCGTAACCCCCTAGAGGACATTTCCACGCTGTTTGACTAAGACGAACATAAATTTTCCCTTCCGGCGATGGGGTTCTGCCGTATTGGCTCGTAATTAAAATCCTATCGATCCTTTCCGGCTGCAAACGTTCCAGTGTGTACCGTGCCCAATGTTTCGGAGGAAGCAAAAATCAGTTCCACGCCAGTTTCCCGTTTCTTCCCCCTTTGTGACCGATGACTTTCAGTCGTCTGGCTTACAAACTCCCTCAACGTAGCGGCGGTGCTAATCGCAAGGGAAAAAACGCATGTTTACTGTCAAACCAGCGTCTCTTCATGTAGCAATTGTGAGAGAACTGATTAAATATTGAACAACGGCCACTGCCACCCCTAAAATCCCGGTGTGTTTTTGCTTTAGTACTGTTGCGCTTCATCGTTGTTTGTTGGTTCGAAGGTTTACCGTTCAAGAGGATGCTTTTTTCGACTAAGATAACCGTAACGTTTACACGCAAATGGGCGCACTCTGAGGATAAGCAAGCAGATTCCTCTTCGGGCAAAAAAAACACAGCTATTCATCAAATCACCCCTACAACGATGTATGGAACCGCCCCGAAAGGACAGCTGGATGACATCTTCCAGATGGCCGGAATGGTAGCAATTCCCTCAAGCCGTCGATGCCACATCTCGAGAGTAAACAAACTTGCGGTGCATTCACGATGGAAGAAGTACCTTCCGGGTGGTGTCTAGAACGGTCGCATGATGACTGGATCTGGACACAGAATCTGGCTGTCGTAACACGTGTTGTATTCTACTCGTATTGAAGTTGTCCTATTCCAGAAAGGGTCCCTAGAGAAAAACTTAACATGTGTACTTGTTGAGACGTATTGTTTCGTCTACTCCCTGATATTAAGATATTTCAATTTCCACCATTTGGTCGGGAACTCTTTCCCAACCATAATCAACCAAACTTTGCTCTTACACCGACGCACAACACCAAACCTTTCACCTTTTGCACAACATCAAAATCTTCAAGTGCAATCTCACTAATAGCCGGAGGTACTTCCGCAAAACAACGCAAGTACAAGTGGTACACCTTCACCTGTCCTCCGGCCACTTCAATGCATTGTGTGTCTTTATTGACTTGCGTTTTTTTTTTGCAAGTGCTTCCCTCCACCAACAGCTACTTAACTAACTGAATAAAATGGTGAGGATTTTCTAAATATCTGCAACTTTACGAAAAATATCCCAAAGGACCAGGCTCTGTCGCTCCCTGCACGAAACCCGACCAGATGTTGGCATGCGGCAGGAAGTGCACATTATTATTTATAATGAATTTTAGCACCAAGACCACACAATCTTCTTCCGGATTCTTCCCAACCTTCACCATCATCATCAAGATCATCATCTACGCCCAGAGGAACACTCGTCATCACTTCGTCAGCCTGTTGTGGATGTCCGAATAGAGGAGTGTAGCGTGGAGGAGTAGCGTTGCCGTGTTGCGGTATTGAAGTTTTCAGCATAACAGCTACATACAACAATGAACCAAAAAAAAACACCCTACCGATTGACGCAGTTTCGGGAGACAAAGTCATCTCTTACTGTTCTGTGTTGTCCAACCAAAAAAGGGCAGGTTTTTCTTGACATTTTTTCCTTTCCCATTCTACAAAAAAAACCCGTACAAAAGAAGCTTCAAGAAATTTTCAACTAATTTGCATGTTTTCTACCCAATCCCGGCCTGGTTTTGCTGGTGTGCTCCCACCCACCGGAAGGACAGTTCCCTACACGAGTCCACGGCAAGCGCCGCGGTAGCATATTAAGTGGAATGAGTTTTATTTCTTTTCCCATTAACAAACACGTCTTCCGCACCAGTCGGCTCGAGAGTTTTACCGGCTGGGTAAGAACAACCTTAGACGAGATGATAACCAGGGACGGATGGTAACAATCGCGCCATCACCCAGAATTGTGTACTCTGCAAGTTGAGTGAATTCTTTAGACGCAACTTGTTCTTTTTTTATCATTATTCCACCCATTCTACAACACTCCATCGGGTTAACTGGCTATGCTGGTTGGTGGAATTGCCTGATTTGTTTCGGCTTTTCTTAGGGATTGCTTATTTTTACAAACTTTATACCAACGAGCTTTCATCCCCCCAAGGAGTCTACCAGTAGAACGCCGGTTTTGAATGTTCTTCCCTTTTGGGATCGGGAACACAAACTGGTGTTCATATTTCTGCTGCCAGCAACAGTGAGCGAGTATGTCTGCCCCTTTGTGAAAACTCCACGAGATGGCGAGAAATTGGGAAAGAAAAGCCGAAGGGATTATTTCAATTATATTCAACGACAAATGACAATGACAAATGGTTTGCTTTGAAGTTTTCAGTGGATGCAAAACTACCGCTACCGGTGTGGGGGCAAAAGAAGCGCAACTACTTTGCCAAAACATTTGCCCAAGGCAAAACAGATGCAGAACCGTTGGAAAATCATAAATCCCAAATATCTTTCCCAACAAAGATCCTGCGGTCATCGGGTACAACAAAACCCGTGCCACGATCTAGCTGAAGTACACCAACATCGTCTTAAGGGATGTCTTTCAGCTATTGTAGGAAAAATATTGCTTTCATCACAAAAGTTTTACGGACAACAAACAACCTCTTCCCCATTTGCCAGAGGTTGATGGGACGAGAACATTTGACAACTGTACTACTGTACGAGACAGAATACCTGAAGCTCAAGTTTTCATATGTAGTGAAGAATTTCCTCAAGTAGAGGATACACAACAATGCTTGACGATTTCTGTTCTCCAGGTTTCATCTCCCAGACACATTCCGCAGCAGAAAGTTTCCTTATCCCATTTGGCAGCGTGCTTTGTACCGAAAAGCGAAAAACGATCATTATCATTAGGTTAATGGATTTCGTATCTTACGACGTACGGTAGTGGAGCATTATGCGCCCTACACCACGGTTGCCGGTTGTGCAAAAGAAGAAAGGTCAGCTGACAGTTGTCGGAACAATCATTAGGAGCAATTTGGTAGAGAAACATCTGAATTTGATGAAGCAAAAGGAAAAAGATGCGCATTGCAGAGGATTTCATCGCTTCTACCCTACGGTAGCTAATTGTTTGTTGATATCTACAATTCCTGAGATAATGATGATGTGCTCGGGGAAAAAGTGGGTGACTGAAGATATGAAGAACGTTTACATCCAAGGAAGCAGTACTCCCCCGAAGAGCACAACAACAACAACAAACGGTTCTAGCAAACATCAAACAGTAGTAGTTTCTGATTGAGGTTAAACTAGTACATCTTCTCCGATCACTCGCATAACTGTTGCGTACCGAGTTTGGGTACTTCGTTTTTTTTTCTGGGTTGAAGGGTACTTCGATTTCCTTACCGGTTGTAAAGGTTAACGAAACATTTCGCTCCGGTAGTTTCTTTTTATTTCCTCGTGATCACAGCCGTGATTCTTCCGTTCCACTTCGTTTGGTGTTGCACAGCGAGATCTCTTTAGCGCGATATAACGACCGATCCACGTTGCAAGCTATCCAGCTATCGTTCGTTGATCGGTCACAGATAAGCGTGAAGGCATGATTGATGAAGGGCACTCGTGCCTGTGAAACACCGTAATCTGAAGACGATTCCTATCGGCAAGGGCTTTGATCCTAACCCGACCACGTCATCCGTTCTCTTTCGGGGAGAGTTCTTTGACAAACCGTCGACCACCAAGGTCGTGGCAAAACGTGAAATTGTACGGTAATAATACCTAGCGCCTCGACTAAGTACCGAAATCATTCAAAACAGCCAAGCGCGTGAGCAATTCGCACAATACGAAGATGATTGATCCGGCCAAGCCATCTTTTGTGAAGATCTGTGAAGAATAGGATCCAGAACTTCACAGCGGCTTGATGCAAAAAAAAACCAACTACCTGAGCGGCAAAAGTGAGCGTCAGCTCGAATGGGACACCAAAGATCCGACCTTCACCAGTTACTGTCTCCAAGCGTGTTTCGAAACAATTCCTCGCGATGACATCACTCCACTGACACGAACCGCCACAAGATATTTGCGATTTCGTTCTGCCCAAAACTGATGAACTGGCGAACGGAGTGAAGAGCACTACGGGAGACATTGGTGGTTCATTAAATGTAATGCTTATGTTGCGCATCCTTGCGCAAACGGCGAATCCGTTTCCGTTGTCCGGCGGCACTCCCCGCATTCGGCCACGAATGTTGTGGAGCCTAATTAATTCCGTGCCCTGGCTGGATCATTCCTTCGGTCTAAATTGCACGAATTGTTTCCTGTTCTTGCTGGTACGCATCCCACCACAGCCGGTAGCTCTCCACGCGACTAATGATTCAATCGTTGGGCATCATTACGCCTCAAAGTCACTACACACCCGGTGCTTCCCGAACGATGTACGTCACGAAGTTCAGCTGCTAAGCTAATGATATCAATAGTTGACCCCAAGCGAAATGGATCTTCGTTTCGTTTCGGCAATGTCGACGTACCGAACCCGGACCCGGGGTTGGTTAGGGTACCACATTCAAGGCACGGCACCGTCGAAGGCAGCTTATAGACTTCACGGTTTAATTTTACACCCGTCCTAATCTCACCCACCCCGATGGAGATGCTCTGATGATGGGTTTTTGGTTGAAAATTGAAAACCATAGCATCAAATCAATCAACTCTACTAGTATGGCTAAATATGGTACAAAAATCGAATGCCCTGAACGCTTCCTGAAATCGATTATTTACGAACTAACCTTGAGCGGGGTTTGGTTCAGTGTTGTACCGAGTGTTTGCATAACCCCGCAATACTTTTGTTGTTGTTTTGTATACCCATCGTCTGTTGGTGCTTACCTGGAAAGAAATAAATAATGAACACAAACAATATTATAAACGCTTGTCAGATTAGAAATTAAATACTTTAATAAAGGTTTCTCGATATTTACAAACTTATATTATTTAAAAACTTATATCATTTTCCCCCTTTAACAATTAACCATTCATTACGAATTTTCTATCGTTATGCTTATTACATTTTCTGTTGGAGAATTGTAATTTTCCTATTACTTGTTAATCTACACAAGACACATGACTTTATCATTAAATTTAACATCCACGGTGCATCTTCATTTAAACACCTTTGCCACATGTTTCCGATAGGTCAATGCCCAACAGTCTGCAATGGCCGGAAAAAGGGGTCACCCATGTTGTCAATACGTCAATCATCGTTCATTTTCATACAAGTAATCAAAATCTCCCCAGACAGCATCCGGTCGGTTATGATTCACAGCATTCTCCCTCTGACCAATTCAAAGCGATGCAATTTATTCATGATTCATGCATCAATGGATTTTATTTCACGCCTCCAGCCCATAATGCCGACGAGTGCTATGGGCCAAAGATTTGAAAAATGATCGTACGGATAGAGTTGGAAATGATTTAATAGTGAAGTGAATAGTGGATTTTATTTATTTTATGAGTTATGTATTATACACAGTATTATAAACATTAAACAACTAAAAAATAAATAAACTTCGATCAATTTCTACTCTTTTATATATAAGTCGGAAAACTTCTTCATAAATTCTACTTAATTTACAAGCAACAAAATTCCCCTCACCAATTCACCTTGTTCTGAGCTTAAACTCTCACATTCCCATTTAAATAAAGGACGATAAAGTGTTTATCATTTGTTTTGATTATGTAACAATATATTATGCAAATTCGTCACCATCACTGCCTGAAAAACCACAACGGCGTTATATTTGTGTCCGCTGCACAACAAAAGTCCTTACCAAAAAAAAAAATAAAACACCGCAAACTACTTTGCTGGGTGACCTTTTGCTAAAGGAATGAAAATTACCTGTAAAGCAACAGAACGGTTGACGCTTTTATTCTGGCTTTATGCAAATGAATAACACCGGTTGTTACTGTATCGAAATGTTCGTTTTTGTAGCACTTACTTTAACATTCTGAGCGCTACGACAGCACTGATGACGACAAGGGTGACGTTCAAATGCAAAAAAAAAAATGTCGACCAACTCCTCGTTCACCAGTAACGCTCGTTTGCCAAATGGTCAGACTTTTTCCAAATTACTAGCTACTCAACCGAACACTTACACATCCTGATCAACAACGACTGTGTGTGTGTGTGCGTGTGTAATTTATCCTCCCAGAATAGGAGGATTCTAGTGTCCATTTCTCGTCTGACCATTCGGACGTCTCTTTCCAAGTGCCAATCTCAATTCGAGTGTTAGTCATCGAGACCCATCGAGCTCGGTTGGAGTATCAATTTCAATTAAAAATAGAACACACGTCCCATACTCCCGACCGTACTCGAACCGACTAACTTCAAACCAACAAATTGACACCTGTACCTGTTAGCACGGCTACCACCAATCGAGTCTTTTGGGGTCGTTTCATCCTCGCCCTGTTAGATTATCCCCCAAAATACACTTCTTCGTACATTCAAATTGAACAACAAAGACACCCAAAAGTGGTGTGAAACTCTCGTTCACATGCGAACGAAAAAAAAATGGAAAACAATATCCTCACACTCCCATCTTCAAATGGTTCCCAACAACGCTCATCTAGCGAACTCATCCGTAACAGGGACGTACGGGAAGGTCCTCTCGCTAGTTAAATTTAACGATAGAAACTTTCACTTGCTGCGTGACCCTTGCGTGACATTTACAAAACAGTAGTCAGGCATGGACCAGGAACACCCACTTACCGCCAAATATGCTGAAGTTCATTGTTCTCGCGTTGCAGCATAATTTAATGAATTCATAACGTATCACCCAAGACGGCCGCTGTCTATCCCGATGTTAATTAAATATGATATTTACAAATTGGTTCCCTCTCTCCTTTGCTGGCCCTTGCTAGTGTTCGATTTTTCAAAACGACCCTTGTACTCTTTTTGCTCTCACTAATCCTTTCTACCGAAAACCAACGTGCTTTTGACGTAAGTAAGTGAGTAGTTTGCCCGTTTCGGGATGGTCTACTAACAAACCACACCAACACGGAAATAATTTTCTTTGCAGACACTACTATCCTTGGGCGTTTTGATGCTGGAATCGTAACATCTACACTGACACTGTGAGCAGAAAGTATCCACCGAAGAAATTGAATTTCCGTCAATTTAATGATCCTAATAGAGATTTATAGACAGACACTGGGGGTAGTTTTGTTGTCTGCTATCTTGGTACAGACCAGACCAGTCCCGCTGTGTATTGCAAAAAAAAGTAAAACCCTAAACATAGACGACCTTTTTAAGTGGAACTCTACGATGGTAAACTGCTATCTGTCCTGTTTTTTTTTACTTTCCAAACGATAGAGAGCTATTATTTTTTGCTTGTTTAAGGTTCCTGGCAGGATTATAGAGGTGTCACTATGAAATACATTCAAAGCAAACGAAAAATCCTCACTGAAATCTGTTCCCTTTGATGTGTTTCAATAAAGAAAGTTAATGTGAAAATGGTTCCCAGCTTCAAGTGCTATTTGTGGTAGATTAAGAATACGATAAACTATAAGGTCTTGCGATTAGTTCCAACAGTATACATGGCGCTAGAACTGACAGCTAGTAACGGATGACAGGTGTCAAATAATACGATATTTATGTATCTGTCAAAATACATATCAATCACTCGGAATTTAAGCCAACAAAGCAACAATTCTAGGATCTTTTCTGATCGCATAAAATTTGGGCAAGCGCAGCAGTAAGCTCTTTGTTAAAAAAAAAGAAAATACATATGCTTTTTCTTTACACATTATCCTCCTGAAGCTAGCAAATTGCAAAAACCAATAAAAATTATAAACATCCCAAAAGATGTACCACTAATTTACATTTACATTTTGCTAGCAACATAAAAACATCCGCTCCACACATTGCTACATTCGATAACATTCACCAACTTTACCGGAAACACCTGTCCGCTTCCTGTTTGTTTCCTGTACAACACAACCATTCGTTACGAGAAACTTGTTCAAATAATCCCCACAACCACCGCTCATCGTAGACGTTCGGTAATTATGCTAAGACGATCGTTAGGCTTTTTCTCAAAACCAGCAATAAAAAAACAACAACATCTAAGCCGCACTCACTGTGAGGGCACATTTTGCCAATGTTACCATAGGCATTCTAATTTTCCACATTAGCCATTTCAGTCCCGTTTTGCTACGCACACCATACTGACAGTTTGGCAGGTTGGAAGCATTTTTCCAACCGTAGAAAACTCGCCATACAACTCCCACCCCACCTATCGTGTTGCTGTCTTCGACATAATTAATTAACCCCACGAGAGCAATGGGAAAAGAAACCGTGGCAAAATATGCGCACGGACAACATCTTGTGCTCGCCGGAATGCTGCTTAGGAATAGAAAATGGGATAATGTTTCCTTTTTCTTGTAACGAAGGCTACAAACAGCCATGCTTCTTTGTGCCCGCGTTCGATGAGCGCGCGGTACGCGTTCCTGGCTAATGATTTGACGAAACCATGCTTCCGCATAATCCGTGCATTCATGATAATGGTTCGTAGGTTTTTTTTACATAATGCTGAAGAACATCCTTTAAGCTGTACACTCGCGAACCTTAATAATCCTTAACCGGCAACTCTGTATGGACGGAACGTTCGCTGTAAAGAAGTATCTTACTTTTTGATGTTTTAAGCATCCCGGATCATCCTGAACAAGTTCCTCCCTTTAAATGAGGAATGTTGATAGACATCATGGGAGGTCCTATTATCCCGTGTCTCGGTGATCGACCCCACATTGCAAGGATTGATTATGTGGCTGTTATAAAACAGGCGACATTACCAGACTGTTAAACTAAATAGAGTGCGAGAAGGATTTTTCTATTTTAGCAGAAGAAATTCATATGAGCCCCAAGAATTTCTCAAACAAACCTAAGTACTTTATCTTTAAGTTTTCTTCTGTTTTACGCTAAATTCAACAGACCATTTAAAGTCAATTTCTTAGAGTATCATTACCAGTAACCTGAACAACTTCATCATTCCCAGCAACACTAGCCTGCGAGTCATCTCCGTCGGTCCTTAACGAACATCGTCACGATAGACATACAGCCCTTGCCACCATTAGGCTTCCACTAACGCACTAAAGGAACCCTCTCCTCCACATGCATACAAGTGTGTCAACGTATCGTCTTACACTTTAGTCACGCATCGCCAGCCACATCAAACGAGTTCATCAATCCACTTCGCTGGTCACCAAGATCAAATGGGCAATCTCATTTCGCGACCCACCGATCCATGTGAAACGCCTAGTTGTGTCCCGCTGGAAGAGCAATTTGGTCGAATTGCACACACAGTTACCCTCGTTTTCTGACTCGCACTGACGGACGTAGCGCCGGTTTGTACGACAAACGCTTTTACAACATCAAATTACACCATTAGGAACCGATCAGGTTGTTGCATTAGGTTGATTATAACTATCCTTGAAAGTGAGGAAAATTATTGAATTTTTCACACTCAACGTGTCTAAAAATCTGAAGGCCAAATTTCATGTCTCCAATACATGTGTTATACGCTTTGAAGTATATTTTATATTTGTCGTGGCTTATAGACCTCGTGTAGTCTTGCTTTACGTAAATCCTTGAGAAAGGAAAGCGATCCTGATGAGATTTAGTGTGAGTCCCACCTAGTTGAGACAGGTGTTACTAGTACTCCACTATATACAAAGCAATGATGTATGTAGTGTAGAAGTTTTCCACTCAAATCAAGATTTTCTTCACGTCCTCAAAGTTATTCTAGAGCTTAGGTATTAACATAATACTTCATGTAATAACATCCCTGATAATCTGCACATCTACGATACGCCTATAATCAATGTTTCGTTACGCTCCCCACAATAATCTATCCTCTACACCTGCAATTTGTAATCTTTCGACAGACACGAAAACAAGTTCTGTGTGAAAAACAGTTCCCTTTAGACAGTTTTCTAGCTCCAAAACACACATTAATGTATTCCACTATGTGTATCTCCCAGACGACGTGTTTATCAAGCACATCTCCAGCACAAGAATGGAGTCTCTCTTTCTCTGCTCCCTCCAGCTCTGGTTTGATTTCTTCTCGTGAATAGGCTCGTTGAGAACGTGCTACGCAATAAATAGGCCAAAACTGATGATAAGCAAGATGCGGGCTGGGATGTCGTCTACCGGCAGCTGCCAAGATACCGCCGATAGCATGTCTTGCCAACATTAACCTACAAAACATGACCAAAAATCTTGCGACCCCGTCACCACGTGCGACGTCGAATTTGTCGATTTCATAAAGGTACGTGAGCCTTCGCCAAATGATAATGATCCTGATAGTACTGAACGAGTTCATAGATAACCTCGTATTCCCCAGTCCATTCCATTAGGGAACGGTGCTGTCAATCATTAGCCAAAGTAATGGCGGATGGAGCAACTTCGGCGGTAGGAAAATTTTGACATTTCCCAAAGTCATGAAATGGTTGTTACGAAAGAGGATACGCTGCGATACTGTACCAGGGTGGTGAGAGTTATCTCGAAAACGGCCACACATTTACGCTCCAAGGATACACTCTCCCGTACGAGATGAGATGTTTTTTTTGTTGTTTTTGCTTCAAAAGAGCTCTCTAAATGCATTGGGTTTGGGAGATGTTTTCCCTTCGTTCAAGGATAATGGATGTACAGGAATTCTGGATGGTCGTGAATCTCCAGGTAGACCAATATTGTCAACGAACTACGTCTTGCTTACAGCGACCAAGGAAGGTAATGCGATGTCGATGTCCTTGCAGAGCGCGCCACTTTCGAAACGGGAGAAAGACGAGAGAAACCTTCATTTCGCCCTGATACGCAATCACACGGGGAGTAAATTTTCCCTCGAAAATAAAAGCAGCGCAAAACAAAAACAACAACAAACACTTCGGGGAAAGCCCCATCGTTGGCCCCAAACTACGACTTGCCGATGACTCATAGGTCGGTAGGTCGGTCGGTACGTACCTTGTGTTATTTTTATGATTTTCACCTTCTCCACGCCACGACTCAACGGTTGCCCCGTGCGTTTGAGACTTCCAACAAAACCGGTACGATCGTTACCGATAAGGTGCCTGGGCGAGACCTGGGGTACTATGGTGGATGACACTAATTCTACACCAACAGCGACGTGACACACACTGTTCGCTTTCGAGCGAACCAAACACAGGCGGAGCGGGGTTAACAGCTAGGCAAACTGTCCGTTTTAATGACCCACAATGACTAGGCTACCACCGTGAGTCACACGGCACAAATTTTCCAACTGCACTTGATGTGGGCTTTATGGGACAATTTTTCACCCGTTCGCGCGAGAAACCATACTGTTGACCCGGTCTCTTAAACTCACAATTTAGACACGCCACACATTTTTCCCGGGGCCGGGTGAACGATACGCACCGAAGCGTGTCCCCTTTTCCTGTATACTTTTAACCGTTTTCCTCTTCCACGTGCTTGTTTGGAGAGAGATAGCTTTCCACCAACAGCGTTTTCCAACGCTTTCCCGTGCAACGTTGTGCTGTGTGCCCCGATTTGCCTTGGCAATGCTTAGTACGCGGCTAGCGGCACTGATGGCACGAGGGTTGATGATTCATCCTTGCAACATCGCACATCGGAAGGATATCCCGAGAACGTTAGCGTGTCCCACCGCATACACCCACCCTTCCCACCCACCGCACACACCCACACACCCGAAGCGTACGTCAGCTGCTGTTGCTCTCTTGCTCACAACGTTGTGGCTGTGCCGTTCGATCGCATGCTCAGTTGTCGCTTCTTCATACCGTAGTTTCACTCTCTACGCTCGCAGTCACAGCATGCATACGTGGGGAAAACTCATGCCAGCGCGAGTAGCATTTCCACGTAGGTAAGGGAAAAAACCGGACGGGAAATGGTGACAATTCGTGGACGGGTGCAGGGTGGTGACAGCGATGTCCTATACAAATCTCTCTCTCTCCCGTTTTTAGAGGAAATCTCGGAGAGATGGAAGATTTTCTTAGATTTGTTTTGCCTGCGGCCGACAATTCGGAGCTACTGCCTGATGCTGAATGCCACCAAGTTTTTCGTTTTTACTAAACACTAAACACCACACTTTACAAACCTTATCGGGATTTGCTTCTTTGGCTACGATTCAATGACGTTAATATGTTAATACTTCTCCAAAACTTTATCTCAAACAACCCAGTATCACGATAAAAACATCTCTCCAAAAAACGGGTGTCTCCTGCAAGGTCGTATCTTTGGCGGATTCTATGTCACTTTTGCGTCACCGTTTTGCGAGAGTAGTACCGTTTTCATCCAACTCGCGTGTAAATTTTACAATAAAACACTATAAACCGACACGCTATAACTTTGCACCCAAAAGTTGTACTTGGTCGCACGCCAATAACGGTTAAAGGATTTTGTACGCGAGATTCTTTACAGTCCTCCCTGGAAGCCCGTACCCAGCACGACCCAGGACATGACCAGCGCGGTGAAAATGTTGCGAGCAACTAAATGATGTCATAGGAGCAGCTGGAGTTTTTAAAAAAACAGCTACATACTCCCCCCTCGAGCCAATCATCTCCGGTAGTATCTCTTCACCTTCGTCCAGACGACGAGGATAACGAATGGAAGTTATCTCTTTGCCCGCTGAACATGAGTACCGCCGAATCACTCACCGGCTCAACAACGCTCTAACTTGTCAAACATTGGGGAAAATTTGGTAGAAACACTGGAACTCAGCCGAAACATTTCCGGATTACTCAGCGACACTGGAAAACACCAAGAAGTCCCCAACTCTGAGTGTCTACCGAAGGGAAAACACTGTGGCACTGATGTGACGTAAATCGGAGAACTTGTTTTGGAGTGAAAAAAAAAATCCCGACGAAAGGCACTGTCAGGATTCTGCGCACTGTATGGAAAATTCGCCGTGCGGTACTTCGCTCATACAGTACCGCATCCGTACAGTGAGGCTAGCAGACATACGAAGGCATACCTAGGCATGCTTTACGTTGCAAGTGCGACATCAACACGAAGGTTCGGTTTTTGCTATCGATTTGCTTATCGGACAAACATATCGCGCCGATGCTGTCAGTTTCAGCATCCGCTTCAGAATCGTATAGAAATGAAGAGCGAACGGTTTGTCGCTAGTGTCTCGTAGAATCTCTTCGTTGATTACGTAAACAATGCTGTCAGTTGTGGTCGCTGACAGTTTTGTTGGGATGGTCGATGGAGCACGCAGCACTGCCGTACGATGTGCAGATACTAACACATGTCACCGCACGCGTGATTGGTAGATAATTGAAAACTTTAATTGTTTTAATGCCAAATCGCGTTTGAATTAATTTAGAACAATGAATATTTCTAATGAACAATAAAAAATTATTTTCGACTCTTAAATAAAATATTAAAAAAATAAAATAAAAGTACATTAAAAAAATAAAATAAAAAAATAATAAAAATACAGTCCGTAACAAAAAATCACAAATCCTGAAACGATGAATAAAATCACTGGAAATCCCTAAATAAAACCCGGATAAGTGTATCGAAGCGGTGATAAAACGTTTTCGAAAATGTGTCTAATGTATCAAAAATATGCTTCATATCAATTTGTTAGAGCGATTTGAAAAAAATTGTAGCAAAACAATTTCTTAAGAACCAAAGCCTCTAGAAGCCCTGCAAAAAACAACAACAACTATATAAAAATAGAAAAAGTGGTAGTAAATACATTAAAAATACAAAAAAAAAATATTATATTGAACTTGTTAAAAAAAAATTATAACTTCCCAATTTAGTTTTATTAAAAAAATACAATACTAGTTTCCATAAGAGATACTTTTTGCAAATCTTTTTCTTCTTCTTCTTAGTCAGTATTGTGTACTAGGGTTCGGTCCGGGTGGGATTTGATACCCGGTCCTGTCGTGTAGACACTGGCGCCGCTACCATCTCTGGCACTAGACCACTCTTACTGTTAGTCGAATAAACATCAAAGTTTCGTCACATGGCCAGCGAGACATCAAACGACTAGGCTCATAAAACCTCTTAAGATCATCTTCAAGGACATCGGAATGGCTGTCCCAGACTACGATGTCCCGACGGTATGGATGAGACCACTATAATAACCACTTAAGTGAGATCACTATAAGTGAATTAGAATGAAACGACGGTCAATATGACATTTTTGTTTTTTATTGGGATTGAGTAGTAACATTTGTTTTGTGTTGAATAATTGATATATCCATTTGCAATATCTGCTTTATGGTTAAAAAATTGGATGCAGTGTTAAATTGATTCTTAGTTTAACACAAAAGATTTTTTTTATTATGTTTATTTTGCATTATGCTCTACCCTAAATGTATCTTCTGTCTACAATAAAAGTTCTCAAGAAGAACTCAAGAAAGGGAATAACTTCCAACAGGCCATAAACGACGATGCTTTTAATTATCCAATATAATCGACGAAAACGTTTTCAGTAGGTTATTACAAAACTTTCAAGTGCTGTAAACGCCATCGATGGTAAATCACGTCCCATTGCTGCAGGACATCCAAGTTCCTGTTCCTCTAATTGTTTAGCAGTTGTTCCAATACAACCCGTGCGTCTAAAGTAAACAGTCACTCTGCCTGCTGCCCAAGTATTCCCAACGGCAATGAAAGACTATTTTTGGATTCATGCCTTGCGCTACTCAGGTTGCCCGGGTTCAAATGTGTAGTACACGGTAGCAAGGACAAGCATGACTTCTACGCCTTTCCGGCTTGTTTTGTACCATTCACAAAGCGGGGACCAGGCTCACAACCAGGCCAAGGGTACACACACCGGCAATCGTTTACTTTGTAGCGAGATATCAACATCAACGGATGAATTCGCACCTAACTTTAAGGCGATACCTTTCACCGTATTCCTTCCCGGCGGTGTTTAGTTTACTCGTCCATTTTCTTCCAACCTCCCCAATTTTGTATCTTTCTCTACACCGATGTACACACACCCCACCACTACACCATGGCGAAGGTGAAGGTGGAAAAAAAAGAAAATCATTATTGCTTTCCTTTCTCCCTTTACGCGGTACAGTGCGGGGCGTCCAATCTCTTATCAAATATTTACACTAAATTTATTTGCTTGCACTGAATTATTAAAAGCACACAAACAGAAACTCATTTACAACTTGGTGCCTGGCCTGGTGTTCCGTCAAAACCGTCGGTGAAACGTGGCGTAACCAGATAAAGAACAAGCCACTCCGGGTGATTGCATTTTTACCGGATGATTTACATTTGAATCCTGCCAACGCACGCACACACAAAACTGCCACCGATGATGGCTTCCTGTTGCGAGGAAAAATATCGCCGAGATCACCAATCATCCCGGAACTGCGGACACGCGAACCTTAAAATGGAGTTGTTCTACATCAGCTTGCCGTAACGCTTCTAGGCTAGGTTGTGATTATTCGTGCCATAATGATAGCTATTAAGAAATATTTGTATGCAGATACGACTCGTGCCGTTTTGTTTTTTGTTAATGTTTTTATTTTGCCTTTACCACGCTTGCTAATGTACGACCGGCGTAGTGCATATGTGCCCTCCCCCGTTTCCATGTGATGCGTCGCGACGTGTGACGCGTTTGAGTGGTGCTCGTATGAAAGAATACCAACCTAGCCGCGACCAGTTTTATGACCACTTTCAAAATACCGCACACACAACCATCACACACTAGGGCCGGGTAGAGCGTTTGTTAAAATCAACCTGCCAACACGATGCGTTCTGTGTCGCGGCGCTTAAAAAAATGCATTCAGTGCATTTACGGTCTTGTCGGAGGAGCGTTGTCATAAAAATGCAGCTTATTGCGATGCACTTGAAAAATGTCCGGACCGTACCGAGAAGCAGACTGCGGAACGATTTTCAGTTGGTGATTATTTATTCGTCGCACGCAATCTGTGATGTCATGGTTAATACTTTTAAGGTGATGTAAGACAACAATGTTTCGAGGATGGTTCACAAGTTCACAGCATACGATTTTCTACATATGGTAACGATACATATTAAACGTAAGCTATGCCTTCCCAATTCACGATTGAATCAAACTTTTATGCCAAAAATAAATTTGCCTACTAAAGTCGCATAATATGCATCGCAAGGGCTATTCATTTGGAAAAAAAATAAACAAAGACGACTATTAAATCTGTAGCAGAGACGATAAATAAATTGTGTTACTCTATACGTGTAGCCAATGCCATAATTAAGATGTAATCAGAACCTAAGGCCTTTATGAAGTGGCTTTACTTAGCATGTAACGACAGTTTGAAGGCTTCATCCCTTGTAAACGTAAGATATTTATTGTGAACGAGCAACTGTTGTGTGTATGGGCTTATTGCTAGCAATGCGTTCTAGTGGCCAGGAAAAATATGGTACAAAGCAATTAGAAACATGCGTAAATTTTAATTCTGATTTATTACTGCTAGTGCATCCCATGTGAAAGGGTACATATTTCAAGGTGCTCTTTATGAACAAGAAGACAAATAATATTATTACAAAAGTAAACACAAAATTACGTCAATCATTTCAAATATTGCGATATATTTACAATTAATAATTATTTAAGAAATTTTTACCTATAAACTCAAGCTTAACTTCCAAGAAGAGAGGATCCATTACGATTATATGAATCGTATGAATACATTAATCGTGTATCATCATGGATAAGGAAGCCCTATTTTAACGGCAATCTGATTTACTTGTGGTGGGACCCACCTTTTGTTCTCTATTATGAGCTACTACAACAAAGCGAAAGAATCACAAGGGCAGGTGTACATGACGCAGCTTTTTTTCGCCCTATTGATAGGCAACTCTAGATGCGCCTATAGAATTAGCTAAATACCAAAAAACAAGGGTTAAAACTAGGGTTTATTGTCAGAAAAAATATATTTAAAAAAATTCAATGTTGATTGTTTATGTTTTCAAAAACAAAGCACAACCTTTTTTGGACTCTTAATACGTCTAACGATATTAAAATTGTGTTTAAAGTGTTTATTTATTTTAGTACCAGGTCCTAAAAAAATATAACTTCAATTTAATGATTCCTAATTAAAGACTATTACCTTGAATGTCCAAAATTTATTTGTCAAAATTATTCAAATTTATTAGCTAAAATTTTTATTCTTAAGTAACTCTTGATTTAGATTGCAACTTTTTCTCTCAACGTAATAAAAAATTACGCATTGTCCATTACAACATCTTTGCACCACACTATAACAGCAAAAAATGTATCTCATCACTTATTATTATACGTTCGCCATATCGACACCCAACATCACTTCATCGATACACAGGCCTGAGGAATGGCAGGGCCAATGGCCAATCGGTTGCTAACAAAACAATTATTTTGGACCGCAAAAAACACCCCTCCACAGCTAATCAACCCATTTCCTTTTCGTGACTTGCAGCACGAAAAGACGTCACCGTTCATGAGCTGTATCAGCGCTTGTCTTCCGAAAAACCTAATATCTTCCCTCACACGATGCCCTGTGTCTTTGGAATTTCCTACCCACCCTTAAACCCTTTTTTCCTGTGTTGTTTCGCATCCACAGTGCTGGATCCGGGTCATATCGGAGTATGCTGTTTTGTGCTACAAATAACCGGAATAACCCCAAAAACATAGCACGATCCAGGATCTGAGACCGGGCGCTGTACAGATATACCACCTCACGACCTCATGCTCGCGCACACCCGCTCGGCAAACGTATCCAATGGTTGCAAAAGCTCACGATTTGCTTTGCGTGTATCTTTAGCCGGATCGTTTTACTACTCGCATCTCTCGCACATGTATTCTTTGCAGCTCTTTCCTTACCCAAAAAGCCCAACACTATCGGTCAAATCTTGCGATTCTGGTAACTTCCCAGTAAATGTACGGCACGGAAGAGAAGCAAAGTCACAAGGCATCGGCAACAATAACATCACCAACACTCGTACTACGTAAGCGGCGATTTATTAATAACATCCGGAATGTAATCTAACACTTGCCAACACTTCCCCACACCACCTATCTTGCATCGGAGCTGTGAGTTTCAAACTCATCGACTAATTTCATTTATGAGCGAGAAGGCACTGCACCGTAGACAGCATGATTACACTAATCACTCGGAACTTTATTGGTACCACTTTTCATTAGCATGAGCAATTCGTACCAAAGGGGATGCAACTTCATCACACTCGAAGGTTGAAGGTGACTTGCATGTCAATTGAGCGCCTCTCAACATGGATCACGCTGGAGTCGCTTGCGAGATATACCCGGGGAACATGGAAGACATTATATCTTAAATCCTGGATGTCTTGACTGGAGCACCAAGACACCAAGAATTCTTTACAGTGAGAACAAGTCACTCCACACCAGACTCATGGTAAACTGAAAATCTGATTATCTGCACCTCTTCGGAACTTTATTTCCATTCTCTGCTTTCTCTCATTCTTCCACAGCTGGTTTCGCTGATTCGCATGATATAATTTAAAAAAAGGGGTTTATCTCGTTCAGATTTACTTCCAGCTCGTGGAACATTTGCAAGAATCGTGGGTGTACAGAAAGAACACACAGTAACAAAAAAAAGAGCACCATCTTCTCTACAAATGATTACTGCTCAATCATCTTCATTCATTTATACACATTTCCTCCATTTAACGCTTTTTGGCTTCCTAAAGCATCATGAACCGCATCATCATCATCATCATCGTTTCCATCATCCATCCATTCATCCATTTTCTTTACCCCTTTTTTGTGTGTGTATGTGTAGAAACTAAAACCAGTTCAATCGCAGGTGGACGGAGCGTGATTATCTACTTGAGATTGTACACCCTCGGTGATCCTATTTTGCGTGTATTATTTTTTTTTGCACCCTTCTACCGTTCTATTCCCGTCCGATTGTACTCGTTTGCTTTGTAAGCTTCATCTGCGACTTTTGCACAACAATAGGTGCTCTTTGTTTAGCCACGAAGTGACGCGCACGACGACGCCATTGATTAATCAATTCGTTTGTTTCGAACGGGGATACACTGCTGCAAATGCAATTTACGTGTGTGTAGTGGTGATGAAACATGATCAAATATAGCAACTGAATGTTTTGTTTTTTTTTTTACTCTTTTCTTGCAACCCTAAAATATCTCAGAGCGGAACACAGATGGGTTGGTTTGCATCAGTTTTATTTTATTTTTGAAACAACAAAACAATGGATTTAATTTCAGCACCGATCCGGGATGCTAGTCACAGCATCCATAGTCGTATCTCGACCATATGGATCATCCCTTGTGCATGTCGCAAAAAACCCCCCAAAAAGAACTCCTATTTACGATCCCGGGAAGTAGGGACAGAGATTCGCCCGGAAACAAGCAGTCGGATTATTTTCAACGCTATTTCATAGACATAAAGACGCCGAATCGGGTGATGGTTGTTGCCATGTGCTTAACCCATCCTCCCCCAGTACAGGGCAGATTGGTGGATATCTCATGGTGGGTAATGATTTACGCTCGAGCGTTGATGATCCCCGCGCGTTGTGTACGAGCCTTCAATTAGGCACCAGATTATGACGCTTCACCGTACGACCTTCAGGGCTTATAAGCGCCCCGAATCCTATGGAACGAAGCGCATCTTCGACGCAGGAAGAAAGGTGCTTATGCTCAACCGACCATTGCAGAGCGATGTTTTACAAGGCAACACTCGAATCGGCTACCGTGCGGAAACGTTACGGAACATGCTGCTAGAATTTGTGTAATGGTCTCCCAGAAATGTCCCATTTCCCCCGGTACAGCGATGGAAAAGTGCCTGCAGGACTATAAAAATGCCTCTTCCCCGGCATCACGACACATCCGTACCGAGGTTGGAAACACTCCATTAGCAAAAAAATTATGGACAGTAAAAAAAGGGCCCACTACAAATTTTAATGGCCTTAAAGATTATCGTTTTTCTTTCCCTCGATGTCACCGGGTTCGTTGCTTGCGTTGTGAGAGTCTTTATCGGTAAAGGGGGACCCATACCCCAACCATATGGACGTATGACAAAGTATTCAAATTAACTGACGGTCCTGTTCTTTGTGAAAGTCATTTTTACTTCACTTCATATGTTTGCTTTTAACTGTCCGCCCTGTCGTAATACGGAAGTAGATCGCTTTTTCACTTTTGCATATACTCACACCCATTCGGTACGAGTTTGACAGTTGAAATGCGTCACCTACCTTTGTTGTGGCTTAATTGTTTCAACCTTTAATCATACGTTGGCGCTAAAGACATCAAACACATTCCCTATGCAAATGATGAGAAAACGATTGGCAACTCTTTCGCAACATTAAATCATCCTTCATACATCAAAGCCGAAAAAAAGGGTTCGTCGTTTGTTGCATAAGCAATGCAAAATTGATTGAACTAGAGCGCTCCGGGGGGGGGGAGGATGCAGAGCTGTAGGTGTCATTGAAAAACTTTTCGAATCTTAATTTCGACTGACCGTACGGAGACTCTACTCGGTCCATTCTGCATCCTTTTGACACCGGTGCCCAGTTTGCCCCATCGACAGTAAACCTTACCCTTTTGCACAATTTGCATAATATGCCACAACCAGTCAACCTATCGCTTATGAGTAAGGGGTTTTTTCGTTGTTCAATTTGTCCAAAACCCTCTTCCTTTATTTTGATGCTTTGTTTGTTTGTAAAGTTTAGAATTTTGCCAAATATATTCCTGCCATGAGTAGGAACGTTGGCATACAAAGGATAATTTGTCATCACGTTTTGGGACTGTCTTTTTTTCGAAGAATGTTTTAACTACAGTGCGTTACATAGCTATAGGAATATGTGTTTTAGAGCAAAACTAAAACTTGAAGTGATAACAAGAGCTAGGAAAGAAAATGACACATTTTACGCTATTTAAATTGGACATAGGCCACTATTTCTCAACATTTATAATTTTATTTCAATTCTTGTCCGATATTACTTGTCCGTATCGCTGTATATTCCGTATTTTTAAAACACCATTTTTCAAAAGTTTAGGCCCAAAAATCAGGAGGGTATTCTAATAGCTCCAGTGAGGACGAATTCAAAGAATATTTTGAGTAATAAACTTTTATCGGAATGATAAGAATGGTTCTTCTTCTCCTTCTTTGGTGATATGACATTACATTGAAATAAGATTTGTTTCCAACATTGTGTTTTTTTTTAAATTCAGATAGAACAATCCATCATTGTGTTGCTGACACACAAAATTGAACCAACAGATATCTTTGAAATAATCCAACACAGATTTTCATCAAGACTTTTTGATTCTTGGGATGGTAGGCGTTTGAATCACTAGATGAAATAGTTCAAAAATTAAATTAAAATACATTAAGTGCCTAAAAACTTCTCATTTTGAATTGATCAAATCATTTAAAGTTACAAATCATTTTAAATTGATTAAATTAATTGGGGACAAAACGTAAAAATATTTTTCATGTATCCAGAAATCATTAAAAAAAAAGTATTTTACATTCTTTTTATCATACTACAAGAAATATCTGATTAATTTGCCTATGACAGACGTTCCTATAGTTAAGTAGCTCACTGTAGCTATTCTGAGACCGGAAAAGAGCACACACACAAAACTTAACCCAACGAAGTCAATCAGCCGGAAAATAGTCTCGTATGAACAGTGCTTACGATTAACTTCAATCCACTCTAGCCGAAAAAGGTCAGAAACCCTTCAATATCGGTAAGATGAAATGTTTCATTTCGCCCAGTCCGTTTGGCCAATTGTCCGGAACTAACATCCCAACAACCGATCGAGTGGCCGCAGAAAGCCTTCAAAATTAGCCAAAAACATGGCACACGCAAAAATTCGTCGACGCCGAATGAAAGACACACTCTTTCAGGTCCCGAAGTGCACTCGACCGGATCGACACTTCAACCACCGATGGGCACCGATGAATCGTGACGATTGTGAGTGATCGATGCGGATCAGTCATCGCTGAGTGAAGGCCCACGCGCAGTTGAAAGTTGCTTTTCATATGATAAACGCATCAACGGCAAAGTGCACCTCGAAAGGCAGGGTTAGCGCAGGTAACAACAATAAAAATGTATTCCCTTTTCGCCCTCCCTAGTGTCCCCCCGGACAAGTTTGAGGACGACTTTTGCTCACATTTACATACATTGGGGATGCGCACTTTCAAGGCAAAGAGCGTACATAGCCGATTATTCGGCACAACCTTGACATTTTGTACCGCTCCAAACGGATCAGTTTTGCCGATCTAGATGCGTACCTATGCCGACGCACTTTTCCACAGTGCCAGAGCACCGGGGTGATAGTTGTATGCGGTAAATGTTTGCTCCATCCAACCCGGTGCATCTTAATCGAACGCAGCTCACGGTGAATGTTGTTACCTTTCCCGCTTGATGAGCCCGGGGAACTGACACGGTATGCCACTATCGGAAATCGCCTCCAGCACGTAATGTGTTCTGGTATGTTTTAATCGTCTACTGGCGTACCCATCAAATGGCGGTGCTGTGCATCATTGGCATCATCATCCTCAAATCTAGATCGAAGGATGGCGTGCATTGGCCGGTAAATAATAATTATTTGCATTGCGAAAGGTGAATCGGTTTAGTGGCGATCCGTAGGATCCGTTCACTGCCGTACGCCTAAGGTTAATGCTGAAAGTAACCGACGGCAAAATTTCAAGATGGAGGATGACGATTTTATTAATAGACTGTCCACCAAAAGCCCTCCAATGTCGCAAATGTCAACGATGAATTTTATTTTTCGGATAAACTTCAATCATCTGATGATATCGCGTGGCCGGCCGTAAATTGCCACCATCGTATTGCAGGCATGGAATCACATTACATTGTGTACCGTGTGTATAGGTTTCGCTTCCTAGACACTCCAGGTTGGCAGTGACGGATCGATGGTCGCTTTACGACGATCCACCCCTGAGGTAATGATTAAACTACTTACCGACAGGCTCGACTACATCAACGTCCCACAAAAAACCGTCCCCCATAGAAAAAAAATAAACCTCAAACACCAGTTGACCGTGATGACGCCTCCAGAAATAGAACCCTGGAGACATTAATCTTACGCGCAATCTATAGACCTCGATCGCCGGAGCTCGCGTCCGGTAGATTATTGATGGCTAAAGAATAAAGACTCCCCCTTAACAGATGTTTGCTCGGTAGCAAAAACAGATTTCAATTTGTTTTTCCGATTAGAACTTTATGATACACTTTTTTCCACCTTGCTTGAGATTCTCGCCAGAAATAGCTTGAAATGTTGTCGAGTGAAGGAGAATCTTTCTATTGATATCACTTCACACTGACTGGTTTCCGATGATAAAGTCTCAGCAAATCGATTCCCGAAAGGAAATATTGTTATAATTTAACCGACCGTGTTGCTTCGCGTATTTTTCGTATTTTTTTTTCTTTGACGAAATGATCGCGTATGTCTGGCCAAAGTAAATCCCCCAGAAATTCATCTTCCCAACTTACACTTCTCTTCTGCCTTCGCTTTAGCACTTGTGTGTGCTTTATGAATTCATAACTCATACATAAATTATTACTTTCTTCATCAAGAATTTTTCCCCTCGCCGGACGTTTCACTTGTCGAGTGATTTTCCCCATCGACTAACGCACCGGAATGGATTGTACACGGCCACAGACAGACACGAGAGCTTGAAGAAACAATTTCTGTACTGGTTGTGTACGAGCCACATGTTTGCCGTACACTGCTGCAAAATGGTTCGGGGCTGTTGATCCAACCGACCAAAAAAGAAAAACCAGGATCCACCATGATTGTGTCTGTGTGTTTCAAACTCATCTTTTTCACCGTTACCAACACACTTCGTTCCTAAGACGATTCGTTCCCCGGGTGTTGTGCCATAAATTTCCCTGCATTATCTCGTACACGCTCACGCTTTTCCTTCCTTTCGCGCAATGGCACACACACACACAAACAAAAACACGGAATAAGGTGTGGAAAAACTGTGCAAAGTATTCACACCGCATTTTCGGATGATACACCCGGTGCTGCAGGTGTGCATATGGTTTGTAAATTCTCATCAGAACAACGATCTTGGAATGGTTTCGACCGTTGTAGCTTTCGACCACCGTCAGCACACACACAGAGCTGGACGCTTGCTTCTTCCCGGAGGTCTACCGCTTAAAAAGAACATGCTTGAAATAAGTTTAAAATATTCCCCCCCATTTTGGATGGATACGATTTTATAAATATTTATCGGCAATTCGATACTTGGCGAAGGATCACGTCTGGTTTGGTGCTGAATTTGTTTTCCTTCCCCCAAACAGAAGCGACACCGACTGATGGCAATATGTTGTGCGAGTTTTCACCATGCTCCAGCATCAAGGCAAACGCCAAAAACAAAACAGCTTCCTCAAGCAAGCCGATGCCCGACGGTGTATCAATGAAATCCTTGCATCCGGCTAACCGTTCACTCCCCCGATTGTGTGTGGGGAAAAAGGTACACGAATTTATGACCACTATCGGCCCCCCCGGTGCAACATCTCGGTGCACACCTTTGCCAACATCGAAAGGTTACATCGTTTGATTCGGTTCCGCTGCAAGCCATAGCGAATGAAAATTTATTCATACTAACTTGGCTTTGATTTGCTTTACGGCTGCAACGGTGCGCATCGCGATTCCGGCGCAACAGTTTGGCAATTGATACCTCGTTAAGGAGAAATGTTGTTTTGCATTTATTGCTGTCTTTTACAAATTTTAAATTGTACTTTAGATGACGGTAGGGTGAAATGAAAATTTGATATTTACACAACTTGTCTAACTTGCAACGGAAACCGTAAAAATCATGTCATTACTTTTAAGTGTTATAATAATAATGAAGAAAATCACTAAATAATAAAATAAATCAAGAAAACTAAATACATCAATTAAAATAAGTAAGAGGTAATCAAATTCATAGAAAAATAGAATAAAAATACATAAAAAACATTGGCAAAAAATATGAAGACAAGAAGGAACAAAATAAAAAAGTATAAGAACAGGAAGAAAAATACAACAATCAAATATATAAAATAAAATATAAAGAAATACAAAATAAAGAGAATTTCAGTTTCACATTGTGTAACTAGTATTATTATACTAGAACAGAAAATGAAATAAGAAAAAAAATGAATTTGAATATAAAATCAAATTTATAGATAAAATCAAAGATCTTTAGATAAAATAAGATAAAATCAAAGATCTTTAGATAAAATAAGATAAAATCAAATTTATAGATAAAATCAAAGATCTTTAGATAAAATAAGATAAAATCAAATTTAGAAAATTAGTTAATAAAGGGGAAAATAAATGGCACACAATTTCAATAACTCAGGCGCATTGCACCATTTAATTTATTTTATTTAAATACGTTCATTAAAATTAAACCATTATTGAAGAATTTTTAAATTCTTGCATAATAATTCAATTCAACCTGAACACTATAATAATTAGACGTTAATTGCATGAATAATTGTAAATTGGACTTTTTTATTGTTACAGGAAATGAGTTAATGAATTCCACCTGATTAATACGAACTAATCCACTAAATTTCCTAGACAATAATTGTTCCTTCGAGTGCTAATTACCAGTAGGAGTAGGAATATTGTTATAAATGCAACATAAAGAGCAAACAAAAAAAAACAAACACTGAACTACAAATACCACTGATTATGAGGTATACATCAGCATTGGCCTTGGCATTCACCCACCGAGGAGTGAAAGTATTTCATGAACAAAGTGGTGATATAAACATAATGAGCTTCACTACGCTCAAAAACAATAAAATGCCTCAGGACGTACTATCCTTATACATTAACGTGCGGTACATCCTTCTATGCAACGTTTCACAGCAAAGAGAACAGAGTGAAAAAATGCGACCTTATCGATTAGTACTTTTTGGTATTATTACGTTTGCAAAATGGGGCTCCAAAACCTTCACGCGTCCACTAATGGAATCAATAACCTCAAAAAAGCGTTACCACTTCCCAGTGGTCGCAGGCCTCTATTGCCCAAGACCCAATCCCATGCGATCGACGGAGCCCGATTCACCTGCTTTATTTGATCAGGTAATTTTTTCACTTAATTTCACCACATACACTCCCCTGCCATTGGCTATATCCCATCACACAGAGCCGCATCTCGAAAGGTGGATCGAATTTGGATGAACGAAAAACTCGTCTCGACCGAAAACAAAAACCTAATTCCGCAAGGGCGCAGTTTCACAGCGTAGTTCAATCATACAGCACCAACCAAAAAAAAGTGACATGAAATTGAACGGAGTCCCCGGTATCATCTTCGGCAAAAGTGAATGTACTCGCGCGCATGGGGCGCTGCCATCCCGCGTACGCAAACAGGTAAAATCGCACGTATCGAATGCTTTTGCCGCGATGCCACCAGAAAGAGGATCCGGTGGTTGGGTGATCGAACTAAATTTCTAGCCGCCAGCCTCTCGCTGCAGTGGATTACCATGGGCGAACGCTCAACCGGAACGATCACTACAACGAACGATCATCACTGTGTTCCAACGAATCCTACCAGAGGGGGACGCTAGCCGATCCAACACAATCGATAATGACGTCTTGAGAATCAACCTGCCATTGTTGGGCGGTGTGGGTAACGTGCTGCTACCACCACCACGCAGAAGACACAACGAATGAAGCGAACGGACATCGAGCCGTAGGTTGCCCCGGTAGAATGCGTTCACTTCATGCTGGGCTCTTCACCTTCGCGTCATCCGAACTAACCCGGGCGACGACGCACGACGACTGTGGGGCGGCTTTTGGGCCATTCGATTATGATGGGGGAGTCTTCAAACATTGGCAATGGCAACACGACACGGCGCGTACGACGACACTCGAAACTGGCTGTCTGCCTTCTGCCGTACAGGCCGAACTGCTCGATCGACCGGTACCATCATCATCATCATCGTCAGCACCATCATCATGTTCATCACCACCATCCGGGTGTTAGAATCGACGACGTCGGCGATGCTTGCTTATATAAAACCGCAACTCATCTTCTACAGCATTAGTTCAGTTCGACCATTCCTCGAAGCTTGAAGCTTCTAGCCGCTACTCCGTAGCAGACAGGTGCAAACCATTGCTCACTAGCAAACATTCGATAACTTCTTGCGATATCTCGGACGCTACAATTACGATGGTGCACAAGACGGTAATGTTACGTCGCACGCGTACAAAACCTATCCAAAACCGCTTCTTTCCACAAAATAACCAGAGATCCTAATCCAATTTCTCTACTTCCGGTTCCGTTAGGTCCTGCTCTGTGCGCTCCTAGGGTTGACGAGCGCCGCTCGGCTCGATAACCTCTACGGTGCTCCGGCACCTGCCGCATCCTATCAGGGTGGTGCCGGCGACGGGAACCTACTCAATGCTCCACGGCGCGATGGTCAGTTTGGTGCTCCTGCTAATCAATATCTTCCACCCACGGCTGGTGGTCCTCAAGGATCGCAGGGTGGCTACCCATCGGTAGCTCCCCTAGGACAGGGTCAACAAGGTTTCAACACATACAATCCTCAATCCTCGGGACCTTCATACAGCGGTGCAAGCAATGCGCTTCAACCGAGTGGACCAACGGGCGGAAGCTTCCAGGGCAACTTCCAGCAAACCACCCCCATTCCGATTCTTCGCTACGAAAACATTAACAACGGCGATGGCAGCTATCGATTCGAGTGAGTATTGCCTGGACGTGCTCCGTATGCTTACAAGACCCTATGTGTGTGTGTGTTTATGTTTATGTGCGATGTGCAGTGATCGATCGGCAGGTTAAAGGGTTAAGACTTATCAGCACGTGTATCTACTGATTATGACTAATTAATCACTTCATGAGCTCATCGTTGAAACTCATGATTCAGGAGTGTACCAACGTGTTTCGCACTAAGTTTGTTACAAAACGATGCAAAGTGTTGTACATTGTGCTATCGGTTTAAGTGTTTCAACCATGTAATGCGGTACTTGGATTAACGTGCAGTTGGCCAATAGCAGTGCAGTCAGTGATTTGTGATTGAAAAAAAAATCGTATAAAAATATGATCACGTACACAGTGAGTCAATCTACTTGCACGGAACGATTCGGTCGTGGTAATAGAGGAACGATTGTGATATTAAAATGCTTTAGGAATTAATGTTGCAACCACGACTAATTGCAGCACGATAAGAAGATTTTAATTAAAGCAGATTAGTGCTCTTTTATATTTGAATGGATTGTTACAAACTAGCTTCAGTGGTCACAATTAAAAATGAACATTCAAAAACATGTTATACTTCAATAATAATCTGCTTCGTAATACATTTCAATATTTTTATTTTGTTTTGCTAGAGGAACTTGCAAAATTTCCATTCTCAGCATGAATTTCTCTTCACTGTTCTCAACCAGAGGTGTCAAACTAACAGCCTTACAAAGGATAATCATGTTATTTAATTGTGTAAGATTAAAAGTGATCAAATCTGGCATCTGGAACAATGATCTAATATGAGACATGCCTAGACGCATATCACAATTGGAAACATGTCTATATTTTCTAGATCTGCTTTGTTTACCAGCTTTTGCCTTGGTTTATTCAAATAATTCTAAGTTTTCCAAGCTTTCTGGAACTTCCAGCTTTTTTTCTTTTTAAATCAGTTTCTAAATTCTTGAAATATGTTTAACCCAAACAACATGCTCTGTAAATGATATACTTCTTATGATTTATTTTATTGAATAGTTACGCTACCGGCAATGGTATTCAGCATCAAGAAGAAGGATTCCTGCGTAATCTAGGTCCGGAGAAATCGGAACAAGTCGTCTCGGGCGGTTATTCCTATACCGCTCCCGACGGTCAACTCTACAGTGTTCAGTACAAGGCCGACGCTAACGGATTCCAACCGGTCGGAGATCATCTGCCCACACCACCACCACTGCCACCAGCACTGCAGGAGTAAATATGCGCACGACCTCTTTTTCCTTCACAGTGCTTGACAATGCTTGTCTTTTCACTTACAAAACAGAGCATACGATCTGCATGCCCGTCTTCACGCTGAAGCCGCCGCAAGACCTCAGAACCCGGCCTACCAGGAACCGCAAGCGCCAAACCGTCAGTACGGTGCTCCCCAGCAGGGAGGACCCCAACAGGGTTCGTACTATCCTCAGCCCCAGCAGCAGCAGCAGCAGCAACCTCAGCCCCAGTATCAGCAGCCCCAGCCCCAGTATCAGCAACCGCAGCAACCACAGTACAACCAGCAGCAGGCGTCCCAGTTCCATTCGAGCTCCCCGAATGCGATCCAAGGTTATCCGTCGGCACCAGCTAACCAATATCTGCCACCGAACAAGCGGCAACAGGGTTTCAACCCCAACACCGGATACACTTACTAGAACCGCGCCAGGGAGTACTTTTATCGATTTCAGTATTTATTTGAGCCCACAAAACGAAACACGCTAATAAACCAGAGTGCTAACACACCCACACAGACGGTACACCCTTCAAGTTCTCCTTTTTGCTCTCGTCTAACTGTTCTACCCTGACGATTACTTCCGAAACGCTAAGGTATTCAGGACACTTGTGCCTCGTCGTTGGATGACCTTGTCAAGTAATTGTATCACCCTGTATTGACGTTCTCAAAAAAGTTCTTCTTCGTCTCTCTTGCTGTTAGTTGGAAAATGCTACTATCTCCATTTCACACACATAAGTCTCAGGTGTATGCAGTTTTGACGAGACCTCACCTTCACCTGGGAGCTGCAAACAGTGTGAATCGGAGTCATGAAAGCAGCCAAAAGTCAAGACCATGACCCTGACATTCGTCACACTTCTGTACCGCACGATGAGGAGCGATCCGAGTGGTGTAGCATTTCCACCAGAAACCAGAACTCCCTAAAACACCTGCCCGGGGGTTATGTGCATTTGGTTGTTTTCGCGAAAAGTGGCACACGGTGGGCTACCACAAATCTTCTTGCAAAATCCAAACGCTACTACATCACCGTAATGAGCTTTTGTGCAGGTACGAAGCACAAACAAAAAAAAAACGGGGAATGGTACCGTGGCCCTTTACCTCGCCGATGGGCGTCGCGTTGCCTACTTTTCACGCTCCCTACTTACTCGCCAGCTCACATCAGGAAAGCCGCATCAGATGCATTATGCAAACACCACCCCACTCACCACCAAAAGAATGCCCTTTCGACCTCTTGCTATCCGTAGGTTTTTGGTGAGGAGAATGGTTGTCATAGCTACTGTGTCGCTTCGGTGCGTTATAATGACCCCAAGCAAACACCAAACCGTACTCAACTCACAAGTGTGCGAACTGTCGAAGCGCATCTTTATGCACTTCCTAAAAACGCAACCATGTCCGAACGGTAGACAGAGCGGGAGAGCGCACGAACGAACCGATGAAAGACAAATACAAATCAAGTCACCCAACTCCCGCGGTGGGCGATAAATCAAAGCACGGCCCATAATTATCATAATTTATGTTGTGAAAAAAATTTACGACCCTACCGGCGGTCGGAGAGCGTGCGCGCGCGTCCAGCCAGTCGGATTTGGATTTGGACCGATAAGGTTGGTTTTCTTGAAGCACTTGAATACACACTCGTACACTTCGTTGACATGGCCCGGGCATCAATAGTGGTGCGTGGTGGTTGTCATGCTTTCAGCAACCTAGCACGCTGGATGCTACATTCTCCTTCAAAACCCTGGACCAATGACAGCAGACCAGAGGGGGGCCAGTGAGCAACAGACCCCTCACTTGTTTGCCATTACTTCTTCGGTGGTGATTCGCGCGATGCGCCGATTGTGCCGCGATAATAATGGTGGCACTGATGAGTGATAAAATCCGCCAACCACTCGAATACATCAAACGCAAGGTGCGAGAAACAAAGCAATGGAATTGTTTTTGGGTTGATACAAAAGCGATGTTGTAGACTGCTCTGGAGATCACGGATCGGCAGATAGCGAGAAGGAACCGAACGTTTTCATACATTCATACCGAGGTTAATTAATTTAATTGACTCCCCGGCAATGGGTGGCCAACGAAGATATCATCGTCACACTCAAATCACAATGCGACTTAAATGCAATGGATCTGAGGCACAAGATTTATCATCTGCAATAATAGCGCTAAATATTTCATTTCAAATCATCAGCGAAATACTGATAGTACCACCTAACCCGCAATATTGCGTCCAGCACGTCAATCAGTTTACGGAAATCGTATCAGATCCATTTTTTTCCATTTCTGCAATAGGATTTATGATGTGGCCATCGGAAACATTGTTGCTTTACGCTTTATCTCGTCTCGTAATTATAAATGCAATGCTCGGTGTGAGTAAAATATTAACTGCGATCAAAGACACCAGAATTTAACCACCATTGACAATACTTTTCACGCAAATTGTGGGATTTGTTATCGTTCTGTTTGAGTAAGATCTTTCGAGGAGTTAGAACTTATGTTAAAAACTTAAATTATTAAAAATTGTTACATTTTATTTCGTTAAATTTGCTCATACTATTTAACTTAGTGACCTATTAAGTACACGTTACCTACGCATACGTTTCGATTAGGATGTCTTTGTCTACATGACAATCGAAGTTGGACAACTCCCGTGAAATTGGACATATGCGACAGCTCTTTGAGGTGCACTAAAACTGTTGTAATGCTATAGTAAAACTGCAGCTAATCATAAGTTTATAATCCATGACTATAAGTGTACTGATGAGTGACCAGGAATTCTTTGGATGTCGTCCTCAAGTGTTAGAATTGGAACCCAACATTCGAAGAACTTGTAAGATGTAACAAAATTTAAAATCTCATTTTGAGGCAGATATTTATTCTTCTAAGTGACCTTTTTTCAACAAAAATTATGATTCGATACTTTTAGTATGTTCACCAAGGACGTCCAATAAAGGGAGATGCCAGGTTTTTGATAAACTACCTAGTCTACTTACGAAGCATAGCCACACGTGATGGCGTTAGTTCCAAACTACATGACCGGACATCAAATTCCATCTGGATCGTACGTGGTGAAATAGGTCTAGTAAGCCAGAAATGGCAGGCATAATATTAGTGATAGTTAATCCAAGAAGAAAAAGATAATTTCGTGCTGTTCTGAAATGACATTTCTAAAGGAGATTTGACATACTAACGTATCTATTCAAGGTCCAAACCGGACGACTATAATTAATCGTAGTTCTATAAAACATAGTGTACTAATCTTTCATCTAATCAGAATTCAATATTCAGAAAGCAATATATTTGACACTTCATATGAGGAACTAAATATTGGGGAATTTTGACATTTGTAAGTCAAAACAATATAGTACTTGAAGTCCTCAATATTGGATATTAAAATTTTCTTTGCTGAAATGGATGTGGATCCGAATAAAGTAAAAAATTTGAAAAAAAACCAGTGGAATATCCATAAGCGGCCACAAATTTTTAAAAAATTATACACCTCAGCACACATTGAATCTTATTTCATCTTATCTGTTAAATAATCTGTTTAAATTTTCCACATAATTTGACACCTAGCGATTAGTTAGTAAATCAACTTGCAGATAGCTAGGGAAAGCAATTTTTCTTGTTTCCAATCACGGCCAATCTTCCAGCCGAAGTGAATGATATCAAATGCCTAAATTCCATTGCACCATACACTCCCGCAGTACTATCGCATTGACCCAATCTCAAACCACACGTTTACTGACAATTTAAATTGGACTTCACTGGACTATTCTCGATCCAGCCACCAATAGTGTGGTGGGGCGGATGGGCTAACTTTTGCGCTCACCCAGGTAAAGGAAGCTTAATTTATAACCCACCAGCAGCGTTCGCTCACCTCGGCAGGACAAGCAACAAAGTAATCACATTTGCGTGATACATCCATATCAATTACCGGCGGTTTCGCATCCGACACTTGGCATCGGTTGAGAGCTTTTGGGGACGGTGGGGAAAGTTTCCCACCCTCTGGTGTTTGTCCGATTTTTTCCTCCATCCGATCGGAACGGAATGAAAGTTCAATTGCTTAGTATCCTCGCCTCCAAATGGTGGCGCACTCGGAACTAGTGCGCAACACAAAAAAACGGTACTAAAACTCACTGCTAGCTCGTGCTCGTGGGAAAGAAATTACAAAACTCCCATTGAGTACACCAGTACACCTTACCTCACCGGGGGAGATGGGCCTTTGCGGTTTCGTACATGCTTGCACCGTTGTGCCTGACAAGTCGTCGGACAAAGCATATAACTCAACATCGTACGTGTACAAGTGGCCACCGGTTAAGAGAGTAATGATCTGGGAAAAGCTTGCCTGATGGATTTATTATGGACACTAGCCGGCGTATCCTGGTGACGTGCCCCGGGTGAAAGCATCTACGGGTGTGTAGAGGTGAAAGAGTCCAAACTGTAGTAGCACGCTTCACCAAACACCCAGAGTTCCTGCCAAGACGTCGGGAATCGAGCGCACACCAACGCACGCAAGCCTGGCATGATTTATGGTAGTCTTGTTGCAGGGACTTACTTTTCCATTAGCGAATATTGCGAGAAAGAGTTTTTCCTTCGGATGAAGGATACTCACCTTCCCCCGAAAAAACCGACTACCTCCCGAAGTTTCACAATTTCGATATGAATGGAGGTTAAGTTTGCTCGGTAAACGATTGTTTTAAGGGGCAGGAAATAAACTCCCCAAACCGAACATTAGCACGCATAGAGCGCATATAGAAAACACATGTTCTTCGGGCAGCATTTTTCGGCCAGCACCTTGCGGAGCAATGCGAATCAATTGCTTAAACTTTCCACTTCAATTGACCATCTACCTTGATTTGTGGCCAACCTGTCCTTACGCGAAGATTAGAAAAACGGTTCGCTACTGTGCGGTTTTTGCAACAAAAGGATGCATTATTCATATTGAAAACTAGGAAAACTTTTGCCACACCATTCGATCGGAAGATCTTTCCCTTTATGCCATCTTCTCACCCGGAACAAACTTCGTATCGCAAAAACGAAAAAAAACCTCACCCTTTATCTACACCTTCTATTTTTACGCGAATATTCACCACCATCTGATAGATGATTCTCGGCGAGATTGCAACACACAGCAGGAAATGTGAAATGGAATCAAGAAAAAAACTTTTTCAATACAATTCCACCTCCGTATTTTTTTAAAGTAGTTCTACTCTACGGCTGCAGCATGGCAGAAGGTGCACAATCTTCGCTTTGGAATCCAATTTGATGTCACAACGGCTTACTTATGCTCCTGAGACTTGTGTCTTGGCTTTGTGATTGCATTTTCGGTTAATGTCGGGCAGGTATGTGTGACTTTGTATGTTGTTTCTGCTTTTGTCTCCCAACTGTAGAGGTTTTTTTTTTAAAACTTCATTGCTTTTTTTTGTTTCACGGCTGAATGGAAGGATTTTGTTAGCACAAACTTATGACCCTGTCAGATTTTCTTTGTCTATTCTCTTCTATTTGTTATTTTTGTGACGCTTTATCCTTTTACCATGCTCTATGCTAGTCAAGGATTTGATATGATTTTAATGATATTAATATTATTACGGTAAGAGCCCGAATAGAAAAAAGCTAGCCTTTTTTCCTGTACGATTCTGCCATATCGATCACGGCTAAAATATTTGGCTAAAATGTCAAAAATATTTTTAAGAAATTTGATCCGATAATCATCATATTCTCCACGCTGTTTATAGCAATTTAACTAACACTTTGGTAATTGAAGAGTTAAATATTTTGCTAGGACTTGAACCGAAAGGTCGATTTATTACGTGTTTCAAACGAAATAGACAAACGATAGTTAAGTGTCCAACGTCTGAATTTTTGTCAGACGTTTGAAAACCACCAACCAGACGTATGACTTTAATTGACGTATAACGTGAATCGACGGTCAACGGTTCTATTGATGGATTGGAATTCGGAATGGATTAGGTATAGCAAGAAGAAAGAGAGAGAAAGAGAGAGAGAAAGAGAGAGAGAAAGAGAGATCGTTCAAATCCTTCCCTACACGCGTCATTAGGATTACGATCGCTGCTGCTAGAAGCGTCACTCACTACTTAGAGACCTCGATTACCGAATAAAACATTTTCTTAGTGGTTTACCGTGAACTTGAGCAAATTGTATCATTCACAACTGATGTCTTTAACATTATTTTCCATTATCGTTTTTGCAATTAATAGTTCACCTTTGAAAATGTCATTTCCGAACTGATGGTTGACACCCAGACAGTCGATCACTGTAAATAAATGTTTAACCAACTATTTCATAGCAATAGAAATTCACATGTGTAATTAATAGCAATCATAATTGAACAACATTAACATTATCATTTACCTAACTAATTTTAAACAAACCATAACCATAAAATATGTTTAAAAAAATATATCTCTGGTACTCTTCAAAACAGCGCCATCTATCGAATAATATTGTGTACTTGTCACTACATAATTAATAAGTAGTTTACAAACACAAATGATATGATATAGAATTGTTTTTGCGTAAATTGCGTAAATTGTTGTTTTATCCTTAATTAGACCAAAAAAATATAGTTTTTTGAATACAAAAATAACCAGGGTTGTACTTTCACTACCGAAGGATATAAATTAATATGCAGACAACGCATGCGCCATACAAACCTTTGGTTTCATGAGACTTTTATACATTTCGCACTTCTTTTCTTCTCACATTGCACTAAAAGAAATGGTAGACTTCAGGTGAGATGATCTATTATGCCCCCGACGAACGAGCGAAAACTGCACCGTAAAATATCGCTTAAGAGTGCAATAATAGGAGAAACAGCAGCAACAAAAAAAACTACCAAGTACCACCATTCAACCGAACGTAATAAACATTCGCTGACAAAACTAAACTACCCCCACAACTCCACCGTTTAGCTTCCAAACCGAGATGCTCGAAAATGTCTCTGCATTTCCTGCAACACTCGACATGAATATGCAATGAGCTTCGGTGAACGTACAGCACAAAATAGCATTCATCCCGGCTCAGCATCGTTCGTTCCCTAACAGCTTCGAGTGTTTTTCTATAAAAACAAACATCTAAATTTCTATCACCAACGGTTAGACAAACCAATCGGGATGGGGCCAAAAAAACGCCCGTCACGATATATTCACACTCACTTTACTGAGGTACAAAAATGAAACTTTGCTCGCGCACAACACCCGATTTCGCTAAACATTTCGTGTTAAGAATACGGCTAAGTATCGCCCAACGGTAATCGTTTGGAGCCAGTAGTAGCGACAAGTGTCGAATCTGTTCGCGAGACGGTCATCGACATCTAGGGGATACGTTTCCGTATGCCACCCATGGAGCACTAATTAAACGGAATGGAATCGTATAACTCACCCGTTTGTACCATACGAGTAATGAATAAATCCGCCAGAGTTTAGTAGATGGGCAGTGTTCGTTGGAACAAACACACACGATCTGTTTCATTTTAATCCATTGTTGAAAACATGCTCTAGCATATTTGTAAAACCAATATTGAATGTTAAAATTGGAAAGATCCTTTTTCTCGCAAATCAAATCTGAAGAGTGTACAGTAAAACCATTTGATAGTTGAATATTCATCTAAAAATATTTATTTTACAATTTCAATTACCTTTTGTGTGGATATTATTTAATAATTTTCCATTAAAATTTCAACAATGGAAGCATCAGTGGGAAAAGATTTTAGGAATAATTTCAAACATTTAACTTATTTTTTAATCACTAATATTTGATATTTTGTGTGTCACACGCTTTTCAATTGGACATTTTATTTTCACAATTTCAATGAGTCTAGACATATGCTAATGCTTGGAAAAATTTCGCTCCTCACCATTCTCCACAAAAAAAAAAACCTTTTGTTTGCTGAACCAATAAATCGACCAAACGAGATTAAATTCCATCCCACGTCAATCTATTTACCATTCGGCTGGAAAAGTTCGCTTAATTTCAATCAAAACCCTTTTGCGATAAGTTTCTTTTCTTATGTACCGCGCTGCCCCGTATCACAATTTGCACGTCTGATAAATTGATTGACCCTTATCGCCGCATTTCGCTTGCCTCAATTAAAGGCCAGTACAAATGACATACCAAGTAAATATCATATCACGATCTATGGCAAATAGCGAGAAAATTAACATTTACCTCAAAACTCGTCACTGAACGGTGGAAGACACTCCAACCATGATCCCATTTACTCGAACGACTTGATACACACCCAGCCTCGTTCACATCCCGGACGCGGGTGGAAGTGAACAGTAACGAAAGAAACCGTCGAAGAAAAAAATCTCATAAAAATGTAAATTTTCAATAAAAATCGGAGTCTTAATCCTATTGCCCCGGCATTGCGCTGATTAGGACCCACCGAAATTGAGCCAATCGTCAGACGAATAACAAACGGGGACAACATTACGTTTCTTTGAACGTTCGTTCGTCTTTTTTTTTGTTACGGGTTTCGTCTCCTTTTTCCACCTTTTTATCCGTTTGCACTACGATTCGGGTTGGGAAATTTATCACCCTGAATGAAAATGCAGCCAGGAAATGCCGCCGGCACAGCAGCCTGACAAAGCAAAAATACAATCTCATTTATACTAGCCAATTTTATTACGAACTTTACTGGTGAAGCAATTTTATTGATTCTTCATTGATCTTTCATGTTAAAGAAGTTGTTTTCAATTTCATTAATCTAGCGCTTCTCATAAATTTGGCTTTTCTTAAACTGGGAGTAACGCGCAACGATCGAAAGAAAACCGAAATTAACACTCAAAAAGTAACGCCTGTTACGGCTATATTATTGAATGTTTCAAATATTGTATTAACTTTTATTTTTTTCTCGTTAGTAAATAACCGATAAAGTAAACAAACACAAATTTCGTTCGTTTTTCACCGCGCTGTTTGATAGAAATAAGATTGAATAGAATCTTTAAAGCAGCGTTACAGAGCGTTACTTTTTAAGTGTCAAAATTTTCGCTTAGCTTTTTTATCGGTGTGCGAGGCTTACCAACGACTTGAAATTAACGATAAATAAATTTGTGATCAAAATTTCGCACAATTATCGTAATAAAAATAGGTAAAATCTATTTTTTAAATCGTGCAACAAATACTTCAGTAATTCTATCTACTACTAGCATATTTTTCACTAGGTTTTAAAATATCAGTGATCCACAATGAATTTATTAAACAGATTCATCCGAAAAGCCTCAGATTGTTCTACTCTAAATGGGTTTTAATTTTCTCCCTAATAAATGACATGCTGTGAAACGTTGATTGTATGCTCAAAGTTTGTGTCTCACTTGTGCTCAGTTCATTGGACATGAAGAGCTGGACGAGCAAATGGAAAACGGAATCCTAATCGCAATACCTAAACGATAGCCAGCACGAAAATTCCCAGACACGCACGTACGCAGTAGTGTCGTGGTTTTGCTCACCCTGGAACCCATTTAGGCGCGTACTGGCAACTACCCACCGACCAGCAGAGGATTCGGTGAAAAGCTTTCGAAAATCCTGTCTGAATTTTTTCGTACGAGTCGCACCCGAAGCTGCAGCAAACTGTCAACGGGTAGATCATACTTGTTTCCCGCAAATAACTCGCAAAACACGCCATTCGTGATGCAATCCAATTCCCGACCACCGGTGGGACATGGCCGGGATAAATTGTTGCTCATGCCGTACCGTGGATACGCGACAGCATCATCCATCGAAAGCAAAAACCATGCTGCCTGGGCCCCGATGGCTGACTTACGGCTTAAGGGACGCTGAAGTTTATTTACTGCAGCAGAGCTCATACCACACACGGGCTCAGCTCCACGTCCCAGAATACTCTAGGCTGCGACAGTCCCAGAGCGTATTTTGTTGTACATCGTTCGGAGTGAGTAGGAAAACGTTGAAAAAAAAAACAAGCAAACAGCAAACGTTTTCGCGTACAAATACGTATCTGTTGCACCATTCGAATTCTAAATGGGTCCAAAGGATTTCTTACCGCATCGTACGGCTTTATGGTGATGTTTTGTATCATAACTTGATCAGATAGAATAAAAACGCAAACAATTTTTGTTAAAGCAAAAATATTTAAACGAATTTTTCAACGTCTAATCCTCTCGTTAGAAATAGAAAACATTTAATGTTCTACACAGACATCCCATTCAATCCTAAACACTAAGCCACCACCCTCGAACAATCCTTATCATTCCCAGCGGTTGCACTGTTTCACACTTCATCTTCGACCGGTGAAAAGTCGGATGATTTTTCCAGACTTCAGCCACATCCGACCGATGATGATCGTCCAAAAAAAGGCCACAAACCACGTTATGCACATGTTGGAGTGTTCTTTAACATAATTTTTGCTCTCCAATGTCCATAGGCCATCCCGTACCGTACAAGCGAATCGGCAAACGGTGTCCTTTGTCGTATGCGTCTTTGCCAAGATGTCTCACTGCACCGCACCGGGGAGAAAATAGAGGCCCGTATACGTGGTGAATGGAAGTGACACATGAAACATTTCCATATTTCATCCCTCGCACCAAGCTAACCGGAAGGCATCCCCGTACCCCTCCCCCCTCTCTGGGAAGGGACCGGGAAGAAACGCAACCCCAAAGCGAAAAAGGAAAAACACCCCAAAAGGCCTACCCGAGCATCCAACGTCCGGCTTTCGGTGGGACAGAAATGGAGAGTATAAATAAAATAAATAAAATTATTATGCAGGCGAATATTTGATGTTTTGCTGTCGAACTCTATCCCTGCTAAAACGGATCACACGAACCGCACGGAAAGGAAAACGGGGAATTTCGGGACGGTTGTTTGGTTTTGAATATTAAATGGTCTTCCAGTATGCTATTATCCGTACAGTGTGTGGTTTTCACATTTTAACTTTTGTGATCACTGGTCCCGATCAATGGAGAATCTGTTTTAGACAGTTTGGAGTTTGTTTTTTCTTTCGTTTTTTTTTTTGTTTCCGTTACATGTCAGCTTTACTAAATGTTTTCCGTTCGTGTATCACATGGAAGGCTTGTAAAAATTTTGACAAGTTCTTTTTGTTTGTTTAATGGTGCATACATAAATCAACGTGAATTGTCTGTCAGAAGAATTTAGCAATTAAAAATGTTTCATGTTAGTTTGTTGTGCGAAATAAAAAAAGCGTCTGATTTATATCTCGTTTGTCGTACGTCGCTCGAAGCAGCTTGTTAGAGTAGTGGTAGTGGCACTATCCGCCACACGACAGGAGCGCTACCGAAATCTCATCTGGACCACTATCCATTACACTCCCAGGGGTTGAAATCAACGAAGGTGTAGAAATGATATATCGAATTTTCCCTAAGTTGGTTTTAATCAATGTATGATATAAGAAGTTATTTGCGGAAAATAAAGATTTTTGTTTTAAAAATTATTTTAACCCAATTTAAAAAAAAATTGTCTCAAATGCCGTTCTGACAAGAATAAAAAAATGTCTCAACACGATGCACTTTTTCGTCGCAAAGAAACAATTGCACTACGGTAACACTCCATATTCAATTGGCCAGATGCTTTAACATCGTTCGCAATCACGAGGCTTTTCTTTCAATACAGTTTTTCTTCTACACCGCAAAAAAAGCTACACTCGAACAGAAAAAGGGAAAGACACTTCACCGAACACCTTCACCTTTCTTTTCACAACTGCACACGAACTGCAAATAACAGACCTGGAACAGATAGCTGGATTTCTTCCTTTTGCTACCTTCAATATTCTCCCTTCCTCGCACTTCCGAAATGTCTGAAGCTTATTGTTCTATAAATAATGTAAATTCTCAAGAGATACTCCGTACCGCGCGAGAACCAACAGCTAACCGAATGCGATCCACACCGAACGACAATCGTTGCACCCTTACCGATAGACTCCCTTTCTTTCGCAAAGATGAACCAAAAAAAAAAGAAAAAGCTTACCTCAACAAGGAAAGGACACTACGAAACGAGATCAAACACGACTCGTACCCGGAAGTACACTAGTCGTTCGCCCGCGCAATTTCCGTGATGCGAGCGCGAAAATGCTATCGACATTAATAATGCATCCACTAATATTCTTTTGTTGCGTTTTCTACCTTTACGGTGTGTGTGTTTTTGCTTCCGGTCTGCAAGCAGTTCCCTTTGGTCGACCTGTTTTCCTTCGCTTTCCTAACTCGTATCGTTAAAAACAAACACTAAAGTGAACGAAACACGGACAAATATCTTTCCCGCAATGGTTCGACGAAAGAAAATGAGTTTTCCTCAATGTTTTAGCTTGGAAAGCAAAGCAACTAGGAGAAGAAAGTATGGAAGTGAATGATGTAAAAATAACGATGGCGAGAAATAGTTGGTTCTTCTTACTCCGGGTGTTTTGTAACGTACGATGAATCACAAGATGAAGGTAGAAGTTAAGGAACTTTGTGCTTCTGCAGATAAGCGATTGTGTCGAAGTTTATTTTCGTAAATGAAAAGCTGCTTCCTGCTGTACACATCATATCACGTCATCCAAAGTGTTGCCAAGAGAACAACCACTACAAAAAAAACGATATAAATAGCTTGGAAAGAAACGGGAAAAGCACTACCAAAGCCTTTTGCCCTTTTGACGAGTCATCCTGGTACGAAGCGCGTTAAAGAAGGTGTTGTCATTTATCAAAAAAAATAAAGCACGACAGTAGCAGCACTTTGCTATATTAAAATATTGTTCAAGTCTTCCAAATCTAGGTTCTAGTGTGATAAGGAAAATTTCATAAACAGGAAAAAGCCTACCACTTCACTACTAGCTGGGGGCAGGGTCTTTAGGGATTCCGGACTTCCGGACTTCGGTGATACAAGGAGTACTCGCGCGAGTGTTGCATATAGTCTTTCCTAATTTGACCTCACGTCAGTTCGAAAACAATCTTATGAATCCTGACAATATCTCTGTAACGAAATTGAATATATTCTGATGCAAACTGTGACCTACTAATGATCACGTTCTAACTCGTCTACACCAATTTCAGCTTTTGGGATCTCACCAATCAAGTCGAAAGTAATTCTACTCAAAACATCATTTACTATGGTTACTGATAAAATTGTCTGGAGGTTTATTTTGGGCTCCATTATGAAGCCAAATTATTATGATTGATTACACTCTACCCGCATTCATCCATAGAGCCTTTTTGATATGTTTTATTGTAATGAAGATTTAGTACTGTAATTCACTGTCATGCTGAGTAGTTTACAGTATGTTTCCACTTCAAACAGATTCTACAACAGTGCTTCTGCTTGTTATGTGACTTTATTGGCCTCGTCTAAATAGATCACCGGCCGAGACTTGAACAACATTTAGCTAAATATTCAAATACCAATTGGGAGCACAACCTAGTTGAATATTAATCACTTCGCAGTCGCTTCAATGCGATATGAAATCAAACAGTTAAGAAACCCAAGTTGTGGGTCGTGGAAATATTTTGATTTTGAATCGCCTCGCTAAAGTAAAAGTTTGTACTTTGACACATAGGTGGCGCTACCACGATACATTTTAGCCAACCCTGATTGTATGCAATTCGCACTACATTTTGCTGAAGAGCACGTCCACACAGCACCCGAACGTTTTTGATAGAATAAATTCAAATTATTATTGTTTTTCATGAAATATTTATACTATGAAATTGACATAAAAAATGTCGTGCATTTCAGGAAGTTCCGTGACGATCAAATAAGGTTTAATGGTACATATTTAAACAATGAACAATGTTTAAGCAACTTACCTGTTTTCTCAGCATTGTCCTGGCCCCCGTTTCCATTGGATCCTTTCGTTCGAACCGCTCGAACTTGAAGCTGTTCGACCGGTAAAGTTCGTTGTCCTCGCCACGCCGATTACGGCACAGCCTGCGAGTGATAATGTTGCCACTGCTCTTAGGCCTACAGTGGCGGCAAGCGAGAGTGCGAGTACCGAACGATACCAAAAATAAAGAAGAAAAAACACAAAAGCTTGCTCATGAAAACATGAAGGCGTCAGGTTGGAAAAAATAGGTCAGCCCATTACGGAAATTGCAGCCACGGGCAAAAACTAGACACACCACTCTACGGTAAAGGGCTAAAAAAACAGTTTTCCTTTCCTTGCAGTTGGGAAAACTTTTCGGCCATCAGACACCAGGCGAAAGGGATATCTTACCCGCACGGTTTGCACTGCGTCATGTGCAGGTCCCAGTTGAGGTTGAAGTTGAACATCTTCAAACGGGCCACGGCTCGTTGTCTAAGCGATTGTTCGTTGGACTGTTGCGCGATAGTGACGGTTTGATTGTTGCCCCGTCGTCCATTCGAGGAATGGCCTTTGTGGTGACCACCCGATCCATGGCCACTTTGAGATGCGCTGCAAAAGTGAAGAATTTGAAGAAATTTTAAACATTGTTGCGATGAGTTAGAAGCGAAACTTTACTATCGAAAACGGTTTGTTGATATCTTCAAGAAAAGAATGGATTTTCATGAGATCTCCTCTTCCGGTGATAATAAACTAAGGATCTTAAAAGGTTTCCATGAAAAATAACATAATCTTAGGTAACAAAAGATAAAGTCGTGATTGCTAGAACGATACACAATTGTTTTGTATGATGATCGTTATCTAACAAAGTAATCAAAACGGAATCATGATATATGGATTATAGATTTATCGTTCTTCTTCATCAGTTGCTTAGAACAGAATTAAAGAGAGTAAAGAATTTCAAAGGCAGATTATCAGATGAGAATAAGATAGGTTTAATTATACCCTCTCATCGATTGTAATCCGGCAAATGAAGGAATCTCTACAATAAATAAAAAAACTACGCGGTTTTTTTATTAACTAAACGGTTTTATACCCTGGTTACATTAAAAGAAAGATAAAAGAAATTTGTAGAGTTTAGTATAGCCCTATAGTATAGTCTTGTACTCTGATGAAACCATGACATTTAACAGGGATCGGCAAACATTTGGCTGAACATTTTGGTATTTTTGTTAACACAACAAAAACATAAGTTCACAAAATTATTTTCAACAAAATCAACTTTATGTCGATACAGCAAGGTATGAAAATAATTCCTTCGACATATTTCTTTGTTCATCGAAAACGAAATATCAAATTATTATTTTTTTTGCAAATCATTAGCTTGAGCAATATAAAACAATAGTGTAGTATATCTGTTAAACATGTTGAGCATATATAAGAAAAAGTTCGTGCAGTCGTCTTATCGCCAAAGAACAATAAAACCCAGAAATTCATTAAATACATGGTAAAGGAAAACACAACAAACAACAAACATAATAAAGCAAAGGATAAGAAAAAAAGCAGCATTCAAAATATGTCAAGCTATCCTGCTACGTGGTAAAATAACCAGGCCAGGCCGTTCTAACCGAGCAAAAAAAAAATAGATCAAGAACACTGAAATGATTTAGGTCAAAACTAAGCAACAACCTATTATTAGAAATATTCTAACTGAACAAGTACAAACGTAAAACAGAGTGGAAATCATAAAAATTATAACACCCAAAAAATTACAAAAAAAATTAGGAAATCCAAAAATATAAAATATCGGATACATAAAACTTATAACTTAGCAATAATAGTTTTAATATAAAAAAAGAAAAACTTTCACTCTTACGAATTTTACTTGTAACGCAGGCTCTCGATGATTGCAAAGAGCAACAGATTATTAAAACATTCAAAAGTAATTGTAATCATTACAACAGTGGCAACTAAAGCAACAGTAAAATATAAATAAAATGTTTGCGTAATTGAATAATTTATAGAAACACATTTTAATGGTTTTTTTTAATACCAATTTATCATGTGGTATTAAATAATTTAAAACATGTGTTGATGTTGTTGAAGATTTGTTTAGTCATTTTTTGCCCTAAAAAAGATTTCCCTCGCCGTTCGTATAAAATCAGCTGGAACCGGGTTGGACTTTGCCGACCACTGACATCAGTTTAAAGAGGCACAGAGGCACAAAGAGGCACGAGATAAACGATTGTTAGATGATGAAATTTAACCTTTTTTTCGCTAATTTTTGGGCAGGAAAAAGCCACAAAATACATACAGTATTTAGGAAGCTACCTAGTAAGAGAAATATCTACTGACATGCTTTAAGAATAATTAATATTTTGTAGTGAAAACGAAAAGAAAGAAAAAAAATTATGATAGGTCATATAGATACACAATTCTTCCAAACTCGTGTTATTTCTGTCTACATTTCAAGCTCGTTATAATTCACGTTACTCAAAGAAAGAAGAGTGAATAAAACAATTCAAAACAACTTTTAAATGCTGTTTTTATTGCAAGTATTACAAAAAAAGGAACTATAACAATTAAAACATTATTCATACAATGAAACGACCCACAAAAACAACCGAAAAAAATCAACTAAAAAGATTGCAAAAAACAAACACGAAAAATAAACCTTTTGAAAGAACTGTTGATTCATCTCTGCTCACGCCAAGTGTGGGAAGGATAAATGATGAAAAATTCAAAAACCGTCTCACTTACCCTTCCCTGCTGGGTCGACTGCGTCGTCGCCGGCGCCGCCGTTTTTCCGACGAGGCCGTGCTTGCCTGAGGCACCACCGAACGGCGCCTCTGTACGGCCACCACCTGTGATTCACCGAAACCGGCCGAACTTGTCGTATCGGTCGAGTGGGGAACACCGGAAGGGCCAGCAGCCGTACCGGTACCAACCGATGGTCCTGCTGCTGCTGTGGCCGACGAAACATTTGGCACTGTCGTCTGTCCACCGCCGCTTACTCCGGTTGCTGCGGTGGTGGCAGCTTTCGATGATGAGGATCGTAACGTTAGGCCTTGATTTACTTTACGCCAAACACGCTCCATTCTGCAGCTACTTCGATCCCGCTTCCTGAGTGTTTTCCTTGTACAGAAGAAGGCTAACCAACGTTCTTACACTGTACGATACGAACCATCGCAGTGTGAGAATGTCTGTGTGCGTAATTTGATGGCGACTAGATGAAAAGTAGCACTATTTGGAACACACATGTGCTACATTCTCCACGATATTCAGCAATTCAGCACGATTCAATACATTTTAAAACAGCACGCTCTTTCACTATTTTTTTCTCACAAGATCCACACAAAAACATTCCACAAGGATCGTACCAACAGCAGGTTGAATCACCAAGCAGTAATCGCTTGGGAAAATTTTTCCATTCAACATCACTCACTCATGTCATTCACCCACTTTCTTTCAATAGGCCATGCGTTTTCCGCCATCACTAGGACGAGAAACAATCATGTGTGCGTGTGTGTGTACGTTTTGTCAAGAAGCTTCCGCCGAGCGGATCAGCCTTTTTGCCATCCCAAGGCACCTTTTCCATTGTATTTCACTTTTTCACCATATTTACCACAAAGATTCGCGTTATCCTTATCCTAACCGACTACCACCAAGAAACCAGCACCAGCTATTCTTCTGCTCGAAAACAAAGCAATCGTTTGCTGGTACGTTCCACGCGCACACACACACACGAAAACGGCACGTTTTTCTTCTACATTCTTCCTCGTGGTACGTGATAAAACGTTTGGAAAATCTTTCCGTTTCTGGATTCTTGCAACACGCCCGGAACAGCTTCCGCGAGGACAATCCACCACTAATTTGACACATCTCATTGCACACTCTCTCGCACCAACAGCACGGCAAACAGTGGCACAGGAATCATCGTCAACGATTACTTAGATACATTTGTTCACGTTTGATTTACGCACATTTACACGGTCACAGTGCAACACTATCGCGCTTCAGGTAGGTATATATTGTCACGAACTTATCTCACGCTAGTAGGTATTCTTAAACTAATTTCTCACCACCACACCAACGGCAAGCGTTCGATTTCGAGATTTTACACAAACACACATCATCTCTTTCTTTACCCGTTCGTGCCGTTCTTTGCGCTCCCGTCATGTCGTGCGGTTCGATTGATAGTTGGTATCCAAAAACGGTCAAACGCATCTCATCCATATGGCTTTGCTTCACTACCAATGCTCCTATCAACTTCTCACGACTGTTATCACCTCCGGGTTTTTCATTATACTAACGATACACACGGTGATTTGGAAAACATTATGCCTACGGTACGATAACACGGCAATTGCCTGCACGTACCAGATACGCGTCTCACAGGGATAGCCGCAAAACTGGAAACGTCATGAGGGAAAATTTTTGACAATAATCAAATCCATTTTGCTACGGGCAGCGCGAGAGATGAGCGTGAGCCGTGAGAGAGCGTGTGAGAGATAATCTAGTGAATCTCTTCAAGGTAGTATACATCTCCATGTATGTGTGATTCCATTCTACTAAACGATCTGTGCTGCCCTATTTTGTACATCTGTGGTGTTCAATAAAAGCTGATACACGCTTTAGTCGTGTTTAGTGTCAACGATACTTTAATGTGGCTCAGTACAGGAGCAGCATCGTGAGTAGAAACATAGCGATTAGGTATGTTAAACACTTCGATTACAGTATCAAACATTTTTCATTTAACATCTGCAAGAGCAGCCTTCTCTCAACAGATTTCCCATCACACGGTTCGGGAACAAAAACATGACTCAGGATGACTGGGTGGTCTCCTTAACTCTCCGACTCCCCACGGAAACTCTGCGCGTTTGGTATCGCCATGTGGGAGTGACGGTTCGTGAGATGAAAGGAGAGACAGAAAGTGAGAGTGAGAGCGCGCGCACACAGTTTCCCTGCGAGTACGAGAGGAAAACAACCACGTGTGTAACGACGCAACGGAAAAATGCCAACACTTCCTGGAAACGGTAACCGCCGTGACGAGTACCATATCTCTACACCGGTACACCGATACAGTGCGCAGCTGATACCAAAACAATGCAAAACAATGCACAAAAGATCGTTTATGTCTTATATAGGTGTGGGTGTGTGTAGTTGAGAATTTGATAACAGATATGTTTGTATTTTTTTAAATGAACGATTTAATTTTTAATAATTATCAGAACTTGTGTAAATGAGTTAAAAAAAGCTGGAAGGAATCTTTTAAAAGCTTAGAATAGTAAACACAGTTTTAAGTGTTTACACAAGAAGCAAGAAAATAAAAAATGCACGAAATAGAAATTATTATATAGAAATTACAACAGTTAACGATTTTAGCTGTAATTCTATTATATTTACCTACTTAAATTTTGTCTTAATTAAAGAAACACAACTCATTGTAAATTGAGAACTTCAGTTTTAAGAAATTTAATTACGTTACTTCAAAATAACATAATAACAAAAGAAAATTGTTACCAAATTCTATGATAATTGTTAAACTAATTCTCATTCGGAGCATTAAACAACTAAAATTAAAAGACCTCAACGAAGCTTAGAAGATGAACGGAAAAAATACAGAAAAAGACATTTCTTTCAAATTGTAAAGCAATTCAAAACATGGATAATTAATTTGCAAGGGACTGCTGCTGCTGATGCTGCGGCATAGAGGTTATTGCCCCATTTCCTCTCTTGTTCAAAGCGTTTACTTTATTGTTTGATTCAGTTTTATGTAAGAATTCTCAAAAACTGTTTTCATCCCTTCAACCGATTCCGATTCAAAGACTAACTAGGTTCAAACGTTTACAACACAGACCGACCTTTTGTCTGTCTCTTTAGTGTGATCTCCTTTCCCTAGGACTCTGAGAATTCTCTCTCTCTCTCTCTTTCTATTTCTTTTGTATCCTTTTCACTTTGCTTATCTTTCCCGGCGAGCTTATACTTATATGCGCTGTGTATATAATGGTGAATATGAAGAGTGAGGGAAACAATAAACAAAAAAAAAACAAAACAATTATAATGCCACCATCTCAGCATCATCCAGGGGGGGGCGCTATGCATAGAATAGCGCCAATGAACCACAAATGAATCTAAACAAACAAACAAAAAAATAAACATTCCTGCAAATAATTCACTTCTATAAGGTTCTAACTTATATCCCTAAACAATTTTGTTCGCAAACGCTCGTAAACGCAAGATGAAATTCACCCCTCATTTTATCGCAATTTCATAACATTTTTGGAAAATAAATAATTGTAATGATAAATGTAACGCCTAACCTATACCGTAGTACTTAGTCTTAGAGAGTGAAAAACAAAACACACAATATCCGTCCATTTTCCTAACGGTGTGTTGCTGTTGTTTTTTTCCTTTTAAATACGCGATACACTAATATGCGTTTGTGTTTCTTTAAATTGCAGTACTTTTTACAATCGGTGGTTAACACAGATTCGGGAGCGTTGTTCGTTTGGTTTGGTTTGCTTTTTAACTTCTTGCTAACAAACCAATCTCCCACTCCCTGCAATGAATTTCTATACCCCCCCTTCCATTACGTTTTACTTCATTCGTTAATCCGTACGATCGATCGATCACCTTAAATTTCACCACATTCAGTTCCCATACTTTCTGCCATGTTTCGATCAACCCTTCGATCACGGGTTAGATGATGGAGGCAGGATTGATAGTTTAAGTTCCCCCCCTTGTGTGAACCAAACAGTTAGATTAGCTTGCTTCAATTGGAATCTCTCGTTTGCTTCATGCATTTTGTCATAATCGCTCAAATCAGTCTAATGTTTTTGCTTCGAAGTTTCTATTATTCACATCTATTTATATGCAAATTCATGCACCAATCATGCATCCGAAGTCCATCCTCACAACAGCGGAAATGTTTTCTGCGCTGACGCGCCCTATTTAATGCTACCAGCAAAAGTACGTACACTTTCGCACGCAGCTCACACACCGCTGCTGTTTGTTTGTTGCTGCTGCTTCCGTTCGTTCAGTCATATTTCATATGTGCTAAATATATTCGTTTGTTCCGATTTTTTTTTGTGAAAGAAGTTTGCGAGACATGTTTTCTAAGGTTCTCGTTTCCCTTACAGTTTGAAGTGATTTTTAAAACACCTAATTAATTCATTACTAAGAATAATTCAATATGCTGCTACTTATCTTCAATTAGGGTAAGATTTTTGTTTGTCGTGCTGCGGTACAACATCGTCATCCTGTTCGAAACCCATCCTCTTCCTTTTTTTGTTTTTACATCCAACTACAAGGTAGTGTGGCATTCCAAAATTCCCCGCAACGACACACTACTTTTCGCGTTTCAGTTACGAAATCTAGCTCCTTCACCACCTAGCAAACGCTACTGCTTCGAACTCCAGGATGACGCACGCATTTCTATTAAGAATAAGTTAGTACTTTATATTTATAGGTCGCCTAAAAGCGATAGTAACTTTTGTTTCACATCTGCCTGTTTGCTGCTAACTGTTTATTTTTCCTGCTTACGACTAATTTTAATGTTTTCTGCAGCGATACAGTAAGAGATTCGTGCTCAAACTCGAGCTTTTCTTCCGATGGAAAAGCACCGAACACAGTAAGTTCCAGTAAGTTCCATTCTCACATCCACTACATTCCGTTCTTCCGTTCCGTTAAACCATGTACACCTGCTGTAGTGGACAGAGAGCGCTACCATATTTTTACACTAGCGCCGACGTACGATACGTTCACTTCAATGAATAGTGTAGATCGTCCCGAAACGTAAAGAGACTACGACGCACACCTGCACAACAAGGAACTAGAGCGTTGACTAAAACGTATCCCCTCCATACCAGGGATGGATCCACGGGGCAGATGGTGGCGGAGTCGGTGGATAAATGGTAGGTGAAGGTAACGCGCACGATCGGGCAGCTGTGCTTGTTTCGTACGCACTAATGCTGGTGCCACCACCGCCTGCGCCACTACCAACCTGCATCGGTGGATGGTGATACGGTGACCCCGTTGCAAAGTGCGGTGAGAATAAGCTGTTGTTAATTGCAACCTGCTGCGATGGCAGATGGTTCTGCTGTGGCTGCGCTTGCTGGTGATGCGCATGGTGCGCATGATGTTGATGTTGTGCCGCCGCAGCAGCTGCCACTAGGGCCGACTCTTGGAATGACGAATAAACGGAGGGGGGTACAATGGACGATCCGTGACCTAGCATGCGGCCGGCAGCGGCGGCTGCAGCTGCCGCCGCCGCTACTGCTGCAGCAGCGCTTCCTCCAACGCCCGATCCACTCTCGGAGTAGTAGTCGGCGATCGAGGATGAGCTTATCTGCGGTGTTGCAGCGGCCTTTTCCTGCTGATACCGACAGGACGACATGGTTTTCTTGTCGTACATACTTCCACCGGAGCTGGTAGAAGCGGCAGCAGTACCGGCACCACTCGAACTGGCACTAGTAATGGCAGATCCGAGACCTCCACCTAAGGAAGGTGTATTGAACGCTCCGCCGGAAAACATCGCTGCTGCAGCACCCGCAGGCGACACTACCGAGGATGCAGTGGAGGTGGAGGACATGCCTGCCATTGCTAAGGCAGCAGCTGCTGCAGCTGCCGCAGCCGACGCAGACGATGATGTAGCTGATGATGACGAGGATAGAGAAGCTTTTCTAACACTGGCGCTTCCAGGACCGGCTCCGGCGGTTCCTACGCTGTTGCTGCTACTATTACTGCTGCTGCTCACCAATGAAAACGATGAAGATGACGGTGATGGTGTAAGGTTGCTCCAACCGGCTGCGGCCGCTGCTATACCGCCACCACCAATACCGCTGGTAAACGAATCGCCAATGCCACCGCCAGTGCCAACACGATTCGACGTAGATGATGATATTAAATCCGGTACGATCGTGCTCTGAGGGCACTGCTGCTGTACCCCCCACCCCAATTCCTAGCTGATGCGGGCCCGCTTATTGGCCTGCGTTTCCTGGTTCATGTTGCTGCTGCGGATCATGTACTGCAACTGCGGCATGTACGTCATCACGTCCGTCACCTGAATCATCGGCATTTTGTCCACGTTCGTCCGTCCCGCTTCCTGCAGTGCCTGATATTGTAAGCTGGAAAGAACAAAACAAAACCCAAGTTAAATGGCTGTTTTACCTTGGGAAGCACAACCTCGACTCAATTGCATACCTGTTGCCCACGAACAGACTTATGTCCAGTGCGCTCAACACACGCCGGCACACATCCAAACTGATGTACGGGAAGAACACATCCTTCAGATCGAATATGGTCATCAGATACTCCGTGTTCCGGTACGGTGTTTTGTTCACACAGTAGATGATCTTGTTTTCGACCGGTTTTTTCACCACCTCGTACGGTTTGTACTGCGTGACACCAACATTCATCTCCGGCAGTACGATCATGTTGCCGTGCCGTGTTTCCGCCGCCAGACTGTTGATGGCCGCCGCTGCCGCTGCAGTTGCCGCCGCATGCTGCTGATGCTGCACCTGCTGTTGCTGTGCTTGCTGTTGCTGCTGCTGTTGTGCTTGCTGCTGCAGTTGCTGCTGTATCGCGGCGACACTAGAGTTGCGGTAACTGTTTGCTCCAGCACTGGCTCCATTACCGCTGCCACCCGTAGAGCTGATCGAAACCGATCGTCCACCGATCGATACCGAGCTGGAAGCAGCCGATCGTCGTCCAGATTGCGACTGTTGCTGCTGCTGCTGTTGCTGCTGTTGGGCAACTGCTGCCGCAGCCGCTTGCTGAACCAAATGCTGCGCTCCTGCCATGCTAGACCTTTGGGTAGAAGATAGATCGATTACATCCGACAATCCCGCTGCAATCAGTGCATTCAAGTAGGGAGATCTTCCGTCACTGACACCTGTACCGATGCCACCAAACTCACTGTCTCCACCAGCGCCGGCCACCTGCCTGCCGCCAGCACTAGTGATAACACTCTGATTTCTCGTATACTCAACCCTGCTACTACTACTACTACTATTTGGTCTACTTCTATCGTGTACTATAACGCTCTGAGGAACTACTTCAGAGCCAGTGGCGCTGCTGCTGTTGGTGGTGCTTTCCCGGTACGATGGTAAATGTTTGCCGCTGTTGCCGCTTTTCCCGTGCCGGTGATTACTGTCACCGCTACGATTCGTCGTTTCCAACATTCGCTCATTTATGATCTCGATATCCTTGCTTAACCGCAGATGGGCCAACAGATCGACACCGTTGGTAACGTAGTTATCCATCAGCTCGTTACCACTACCGACCGGTATCAAGGCCGGTGGCGGTTGCCTTGCCTGGCCGCCCTTCGGTGAGGCACGCGTCGGTGAACCAACCGGTACAGCCGTGATTGAGATTGGATTCTTCGGGTACGCTACCGACTGCAGTCTGCCATTTGCACCAACACCACCGTACCCGGCGGCTAGCGAAGCAGCGACATTTGTTCGTACAGCGAACTCTTCCAGCGTGCTGGCACTTCGTTTGGCCGCCGGTGTGATCGTTACGTTACGTCCCAATGAAAATCCGTCCAGATTGCTGGTGGTATTCTGTCTGCCACACGTCATGGCAGCAGTAAAGGAAGCAATTGCTGCAGCAGTACTAGCTGCGTTTCGATTCGTACCAGTCTTCGCGGTTGCTGAACGGCTGTTGTTGCCGCCCCCGGGGTTCGCCATTCCGGACGCACTGGCCATCGTAAGCTCGCTTATCTGTTGCTGATTCAAGCGGGATAGGTTAACAGTGCCGTTGGGACTACTGGTGGTTGCGAATATGGACAGAGCGGGGTTTAGGTTCGGTAAGGTATTGCCATTCCCACTACTACCGGAGTTCGTGCTCGAACGAGGGACTGAGGATGCGCCACTGCCACCACTCGACCTGTAGGAAAGGCACATTACACAATCGGGAGTACTTTTTTTTATGCAGTTTCTTTGACTCATAACAATAGGAGAGAGAAAGAAAAATATATAAAACGTTCACTAACAAACACACTGCAATCTTTTCATTTTGGCTCATTTGTGACATTGTAATCAGAGCTGTAACTTGTTTAAAGCTTGTTTCCCAATGCTAATTCGCTAGTTCGTTAAAGTTAGTTCCACTCGGCACTGTATGATAGCCAATTAACATAACGCATCTTTTAAATGTATAGGACACGTTTAAAAAAAAAACAAATAATTCGACATTTAAAACCGTTCAACTTTACTCTACATTCAACTGCATTTTCTTCCAAACAAGCACGTATGTTCCCTAAGAAACAAAAAAAAATAGGCTAAACTCTGCCACTTATGATGAATGTGTTCATATCTCTATCATAGCTATTCAGAACGAACTAAACGTTCATCAGTTAGTAGTACAAGTTGGCCAATCTAAACCAGGTCGAATGAGGCAAAAGAATGGGAAGGCGACGGACGACGAAGGGGTGTTTGGGGGAGGTAAGGAGTGATAAAGTTCCGAGATTCTTCCTCCGGGTGGTAAATAACGTAAGCAACAGCAACATTTTGACCATATGTCCATCGCAGGAAGAGGAAAGCACACACCACACAACACGCCACTGAATCTTTGCTCTGTTCTTTCTGCAACGGGGGAAAAAGCTACTCTGAATGGAAAAAACTAAGAAATAGTTCATATATTAGACGCTTTTGTTTCTTTAAAATCGTTCATATGGAATGTGGGAAGGGTCCACACAAAATTAAACAGCTCTACTAAATAAGGCAAACACTTAATCTGTGTTTTTGCTTTTGTGCAAAAGATTGCGGTAACGAACAAAAATCGTTCAATACTAAAATGCCGCCGAGCGACGCACAAAAAAGGGAGAAATAAATAAACCAATCTTATACAAACCAGCAAACAAAGCGGTAACTTATGTAAACAATCAAATAAAAAATAATGCAATATTATACATACTCTCGGAATTATCCTACATTGAAAATATCAACAACGATTCCCTAAACTATGCTTAATTAGGTGACACACACTAAGTTTGTCTGCTTTGTTTACATTTTTGATCTTTAAATAATAATCAGTGCTTCCCTGTAGATGTCGTTGCATCTTAACTGTCACATACAAATGTCATTGCTTTTGCTGACAGTCTAAATCAGGGGTCTCCAAACTACGACCCGCGAGCCCTCCCGAGATATCCCGAGATTGGCCCTCAGCTGTGGCTATTCCACTCAATGCGGCCCACCATTTAAAGAGTTTGGAGGCCCCTGATCTAGATTTATCTATCAAGATATCAAGCATTGAAGTTGTTAAAAAACACCGCTTAATGGTAATCGGGAATGTTTGAACACGCGACATTAAGATCCTGAGTTCTGTTCTGGCGATAAAAGAAAAGCTAACAATGCAACGATTTCTAGATCTTCGAAAGGGAAAAAGTTCATTTGGAAATGGTTATATTTCGTGGAAATTGCAATAACTACCTTAACATATTAGCATATTTAAAAGTTGTACTAATACTTCAAAAAAAGCTCCTCGAATTAAGCTAAAGGACAAAACAGTTACAGCATGGCGGTTTTATGTAATAAATTTCCACAATTCCTTCGATTTCACAATTGCATTCATATTCTTCAATTAGATTGAAGCTCAAGTATTTGTTTAGTTACATTTGCTTTTAGCTACTTGACCTACAATGCAGGGTAGGACTATTCTTTTCCAGTAAAGGCAAATTCTAATCAGACAAAAAAAACCCTACGAATACAATCATTTAACACGTCCCAAAACTCAAAATCGTACTAATCAAAAGTAACGAATGGCATTTAAAGGAAACAAACTAAACATTACAACAAGGAATTAAATGAACAAAATGCTACTCAAACGTACAACTTAACTACAGCCAAGTGTACACGGACAGGTTGGTGTGTAGGGGTCTCCAAAGTGTGTGACTCGTCAAACTGTGTGACTTGTGCTACATTTGGAGATCCTCACTATGCCCAACGGCAGTTTGCCAGTGTGTGTGTGTATGTGGATCGGAAGAAATCCTTCGTGATCGTGGCTCGGGAATGTTGATTGTTTCAGTAGCTTGCCAACTTAGGACAAAAACTCCAACTGAAACACAATATTCCTGAGCGATCTTGTCTAACTCGTTGACTGTGAGTGGACATAAAAGGGCGAGGACACTTTCATCCTCTTTTTTCCGTCTATCCTCTCAAAGTGTACTTACAGATGAGCTTGAACCTGTGCCGATCGAACCAATGGTGGCGGTACTTGTTGATTTTGTGACGATCGAGATGTCAGTGACATGGCCGCATTGTACAGGGAGGAGTTGTACTGCTGCATCGAGTGCATATTTTGGATGTTGCGTATCTGTGCCTGAGCCTGGGCCGCCTGAAATAGGGAAAGAAACTGTAATTGTTTAACCCCCTTGCTGAAGGATGTTGGTTTCGCTAGTGATGTACTGCATCTTGGGGACCTAGCATCGCACCCGGGATACACCCCGCGTGTCGTCGTGTGCTTGGAACAGCTCATACCTGCTGGGCTTGACTTAGTCGTAACAGTTGTTCCTGTTGGGCGGATAGCAAGTTGGGATGGTTCGATGGCACCATATTCCAGTTGTTGGTAAGGGCCTATTTGCGATGAAAGGCACATGGAAAGAAGGAAGAAAAAAAAAGACAAGCGTTAGCGAACTTTTGCCGTGAAGAGTCGCACACCTTACGCTAGAGGAACGAACCTGTACAGCGGCTGTAATACTGTTCATTTGGTTGTTGGTTTTGGCAAGATTCTGTTGCGTTTGCAGCGTCTGGTAGACGTTGCTGGTGCCCTTCCGTGCGGGCGCACTGTTCATCATGGCCGGAGTTTTCGGTGGTGGCTGAGCGGGCTGTCGCGTCCAGTGGACGGTGTTGCTCTTCGGTCCGGACAGTAGCTGCGAATCGACGACCTTGCTCGGCCAGTAGTCCTCAAACTCCGTCCCGGGTGGAAAGTAACCCTTGATGTCGGTCAGACTGATCACCGCGACCGAATCGCTTGCGAACAGCTCATTCCGAATGCCCTGCACCTTGCAGCAGAACTTCAGGTACGATAGATCCCACCCGGACAGATTGTCCGCCTTCAGCTTCAGGTTGTCCGTTTCACCCTCGAAGTAGAACAGTGGCACCATCTTCTGGTAGTCGCGCACCGTGTACGGTACGACCGATTCCTTGTTGATGCGGATAAAGCCACACTTGTCGTTCGGTGTACTGCAACCCATCAGCAGCTTCTTGTAGCACACCTCCAGGAACTGATAGAATTTGTACGCATCGGACACCCGGACGACCAGGTCCTTGAGCGTGAATAGCTCGCGACCGAACTGCATGTCGCTGTGCTTCTGGTTGATTTCGTTCAGCAGCTTACACTCGGCATCGGTGATGTAGTACGACCGGACGCAGGTGCACGTATAGATATCCTGGTGCAGGTAGTTCAGATACTTGTTCAGCAGCTTCATCTCCACCATGCGCACCGCACAGTAGCGTTCCTGCTGGCGCAAGATGAACGGAATGTACACCTTGGCCGGGAAAACCTCCCAACCGAAGTGGCCCTTCTGACTTTCTTCGTCGTTTGCCTTCTTCTCCCCGCTACCATTCACATCCGATCCACCCCCATCGTACGCCTTGCCACTGCCATTGGACGCCACGCTTTGGCCACTGCCCAGCGGCAAAGCGACGGTGGTAGCTCCGCCTGCCGTCCCCGCCATTACATTAGCTGCCCCGGTTGCGTTCACCCCGGTTGCGTTGGTCGGTTTGCGCGTCAAATAGTTCAGTATGTTTGTCTGGCCGGGTGTAACACCGTTAGCCGTTACTGTGGCATTTACTGCCGCCGGTCGGGCCGGCACTTGTTGTTGCTGTACTGCGGCCGCTGCCGCCTTTGCCGACTGTTGCTTATGTGCCTCCACTATCTTAGCCGCCATCTCCTTAATTTCGGCTTCATCATGCCTCTCCTGTTTCACCGTTACCGGTGCCGCGGATGACATTTCTCGGTGCGTCCACGTGCGAGGGCTCAAAACAGACACCACCTACTGCCCCCCCCCCCACCGGCGTGTGCCTTCTTCTGATGCGCACACACGAGTTGGCTCGTGTGTGTGTATAGGTTTCCTTTGCACCAACGGGCTTTTTGTTTCCAGATCCAAGATCAAAAAGAACCCGTAGAGACTACTTTGTTACTTTGTTTTGGGAAATTTTCTTTCACTCAATTCTTCTCTTCCAGATACGTCGGAACTGTCAAACGCTTCACGTAATCATAATAGCCTTGTAATATCACTTACGACAGTACACTATGGAAATTTTATAACACCAACATTAAAAACGAGGAACTTTGAACCGGAAAAAAAACAATGTAATCGCAGATACACTATGAACTGTTGGCAGCACAAAAAACACGGTTGTCACGGCACTTTTTACACCGAAGAGCTATCAACACTCTCTCGCCCAGCTGAAGATGCTGTTGCGCTGATCTCCGATGGAAGACACCACCTTACCACCGCACATTAACACGAGACTCACTTTCCTTACCGACTTTGCTCTTACTTTACCAACACTCCCCCTATCTTCTTCGTTTCCTTCGCAAAAAGTGACAACTCTTCTTCACGCTTCCAATCTGCTAACACCGAATTCCAAAGGATGATGTTGTTTTTTTTTCTTCTTTTTTTTCCGTGTCACAGCATGCGTTGCTTAAATACAACGGATGATGAAGTACTGAAGGTTTGCGATAATTTCCTGCCAACACTTCACCTATTATTATTGCTTTAGTGTAGCACTACCAATAGCACACCAACACACACACTCTTGTGTACGCACACTACTCACAACCCCGCACACACAACAGCCAAGGTTGTTTTCTTCTTGTTTGCGTTATTATTTACCGTGCGCCACCTCTATCTTCAATGCCGTGTATCTCTACCTCTCGCGCTCGTTCACACACACACACACACTCACACAGGTAAACACACGCAAACGTACGGGGTTCAGCTTATACGCACGCACGCACACTACTAGTGAGGTGCTTACGGGGAATGCTGGAATTCACGATCTCTTGCCAAATTTTGCCCTTTACGGCCGCATACATACACACCGACGCGCGCCTACTGCACAAAGCTCACTTGCAAGTGTTGCAAACTTTCCAACGGTGCACACACCGTGTTTTTGTATTGTATTGTCACAAGAATGTACACCTTCAACGAAAAAAGCGAAAGAAAAAAACACTACACATCCATATCATCTACGGTGCAGGAAAGTGGGGGGCAGGGAATAAAACAACATACGAATATGCCCACGGTTGTGTCTATTATCCGTACAAAACTGCACACACTGCCGTTCTTCGTCTTGCTAACACACTGGCTCGCTAGTAGTAGCGCTAGCTGCTGCGTGCGGGTTTCGTTCTTCTCTCATCTACACGTCGTTATTTTGTGTGGAGACGGATGAACGTAAAACACCGAAAAACCCCGGATCGAAATCCCAACGCCTGGTGCGAGCAATGCACGGTGCGACAGGGAGAGGGCATCCGCGCACACACGCACCAGGCACGTGGATCCGAGCGAGACGGCCCGACGAGCACACAGCACACTTCGCTCGGGTTCGGCGAAAAGACCGTGAAGCAGTAGTCTCGCAACCATAGCAGGCGCCTCCACCATTGCTTCGGTTGTCTCGGTTCGTCATCATCGTCGTCGTCGTCGTCGTCGTCGCCGTGGTTGTGGTCGTAACCATGGTGTTGGGTTGTTCAATCTAGTGGCGTTTGTTTCCCGTTGTAGCGAATACGGGGGGTGTGTATGTACGAAATCAGTCTAGGGGTTGGCAAAGCGGGGCAAAGGGAAAGGGAATTGGTGGTGAAGATTGGAACAAGAGATAAAAAAAAAATATACACACACAATGTACATACACGTATATACGAAAAAGCCAGTAGTACGCCCTCATTTCTCTTCTTCTTCTGCTTTTTTCCCTCTAACTCTACGTCCTCGACGCGCGCTGTCAGCCGCGCCAATACGCCTTCCCCACACTCTTTCCCCCGTTTCCTCCTTTTTGACCGATCAGTATACCCGCAGCAAGAGGCCAACGGTGAAGCGAGAAGAAATAATAGCGTTAAAAAAAATAATATAAACGAAAACATACTTTGGCGCCTTCGGCCGTATGGAAGTCTCTTTCCCGTTCGCTTTCTTTATCTTCTCACTCTCTCTTTCTCTCTCTTGTGGGTACTACGGACCGCGGCCAGTATGCTGCGCTCCCATTCCAACTCACCCCTCCCGCTGAACGCTCGTTCAAGCTCCTTTCTTTCCTTGAACCTTTTACGATTCGTCTGCACCATCCGGCGTAGCTCTTCCACGTTTCTTGCTTCCTCACGCATTAACACTGCTGCTGCTGCGTGCATTTGCGTATGTGCTGTGTTCATGCGCTTCTTTTTTATTTCTTCTTTCCATCCGAACAATCTGCTTCCTCTCCCTGCCTTTCTCCTCCTATTGCTCACGCTTTACTGGCCCGTACGTATGCGTACGAAAATTATTTTCGCGTTCGTTCGATTGGAAACCACCATCCACAGTGGTTGGGGCATTTGTTTTTTTTTTTGTTGGGGAAGGGGATAGTGCATTTTGGGCTTTGTGCATATGTCTCTCTTCGAAAAAAAAATATTGCTGCATACCGTCAAACTGTTTCTAACAGTGCAGACATGCAAGGTCATCGGCAAACAATGGTAACAACGAGTACAAAGTGCACCATCAATAGTGGCTTCGTTCATTTTTGAAACAAATTTCCAAAGAATCCATCCGTTGTCAGCTTCAGCCTCAAATGAATGATCTCAGCATGGGACATGTAGCAGTGTGCTAACGTTGATAAAAAATAAATTTCACCTTGAAATATCGCGAATGATCCCTGGTTGCTTTGATGTATTTGTCAAAGAAACATAAATTTTTAGACTTCAAAAGCAAAGCATTACATCAAAGAAACCTAATTATCGCTGCACGCAATCTAAAGCAATTCCCAGCTGCTTAGCCAATCATTGCGATTGTCCCGACGACGATCACGCACACTTCGATAAAAATAGTTGACTCTGTGGAAACTTTTTCTGAAACCACATCGTGGCACACAAACACCAGCAAATAAACAATACCCATATACATATATACACCCAGCGCCATATTGCCGATAGCAAGGCTAAGCGAACCGGGCCAACGAATCCAGCAGAGATAGAGAAGGTCGGATAACAAACACATTTCATTGCTCTTCGCACGCTCTAGGGTACCACTACTACTGCTGCGTGCAGCCAATGTATACAGCGTAGCCTCTGTAGCAAAGGCGAGACTATACTGCGCTCTCGTTGATATGCCAATAGCCTCACAGAAGTTAATTTCCTTTTCTTGTAAACCTACCCCCCCCCCCCCCCCACCCGCTGTGATTGAATTATTTATGCAAAGTGTAGCTTCTTTCTTCGTGCAAATAAATCCCACTGACAGCACGCGCACGCTACTCACAGATCATTCGAGATAGTGTACGCATCCCTGACGCTGGAGTCATTTTTTTAATACTTTCTCCGCCGGATTTCGGCTGAGCATATGGTGTGGGCAGCGGATGTATAATTTTGGCTACGGAGTTAAAATCAATTCATGATATAAACTATTATAACTAATTTTCGAGAATGTTATGTCAGTAGCAGGTGTTATGCCATCTTTTCCAACCCGATAAAGCATGGTCCGTACTCATGTTTCGTCCTGCTGAACTACATTTCGATGCCATAAAGCGTAATTTTATCGATTTGTTCTACTAGTAGAAGAAGAATGTTAAGCACACTCAGCAATAATTTTATAGTCGTCTTTAAAAACATTTACGGGCGCCTGCAGACGAGACTACCGACCAATAATACAGTTTCGCCTTCGGTTTATTTACGTTGCTACGAGGTTTTCTTTCTATCTGCCTTTGTTTCTTATTTTGCTTCCTATTTTTTTCCACAACTTTAACCACTAGTGTGCACTCTTTCTCTCCTACCCTGTGCAACTTTGATATTCTTCCACCCAGCTTTATCTTTGATCTCTCAGCATGATTCACTCTCTCTCTCTCTCTCTCTCTCTCACTCGCGCTCGTTTCCTTCCATTAGAGACCGACAGGGCACTGTTACCTGCTTATATTTTAAAAAGTTTAAACCGGGGGGTTATTTACCAAATACCTTAAATACATCTTTCCCATAATTTGTCTGTACCCGATCGATCGGTGATTAAAACCCTGAAACAGGCGGCAATAAAGCTGGGTAAAAGGAGACTATTGCAAATTATGGATTACTTATGACATGCGTGATTGTTGTGTGGTTCTGTAGTAGTTGACATACTTGCCAGTCTGATTTCTAGGCTTCAAACACAGGTAGTCAATATTGTTTGACGTCATAACGATTTGGTAGCATGTGGAATAAGGACCTAAAGCATTATTTTGAACAATTAGATAAACAGAAATCTACAGGAAATTTCCAGAATTGTCATGTTCCTTCTCCTTTTCTTTATCTCTCTCTACCCTTGATTGGATCTTCAGATTATTCTAGTAGATCATGACTTACTAGATTTATTTTTACCACGTAAGAAGAGGAACAAGACATCCGATTCACGATCTATCGGTATACTAGATCCATTTCATGTTCACCGGCCCGCTTTTATTAATTTTTTAAAATTCAGAAGCATAGCAATTGCTTTTAAACGTTTAAAGCATAGACTTTTCAAACGTAACTACTAACAAAGGATAATAAAAATTTGTGCGTAACTGTACTTGATGTGGAAAGGACTTTTAAAATCCAAAACTACCTGCGCATGTTGCAATAGGTTTAAGGCATTTACGAAACACGGGTAGAAAGAATGAACGTTAAATAGATCGTATGGATTATGGATGAGAGAACAATAACAATAAATGGGTATGCCAGCACCAGGTAGTTACCATTCTTACCAAAAACCGAATAGTTCATGATACCGTGTAAGGAGTTAATTTTTAAACTGCACAGTAGCCAAATATCCTACCGTTTTTTTTGACATTTTGTGTACCATATATACAGGTATAATTAACAAACTCATTTGCCTGCTCGTGGCAAGGTAATAAACGATCTGAAGTACGGCAACATTTAAGTATGATGTCGTTATGGCGGTTGCTATGGGCAGGGACAAATAGTCTCGCCTGTTTGCAACGTGTCCTGCTACTGAAAGGAAAAACCAATAATGTGATAAATGGTCAACTAATAGACAAATAAGTCTATATTTATAATAAGTCTAAGTGTTAAGCATTTTGTGATTTGTAGTTCGTTTTACTTTGTTAGTTTTTGGAATAATTTTAAGAATAAAAAAAAATATCAAAACGAGTTTTAATAAACACGAAGCTATTAACATTTTACTTAGTTTTGTAGTAAAAAAATGTAACACAATAACTAATAGGAATTGCTTTTGTCTAAAATCGTTTTAGGTGGATTTAATCTACACGAATGCGTCACACACCGAAAAGGGTGGGTCCAGGGTCACGGGATCCCCTCTTATAGTTCGGTCCCCTTTGCTGACCTTCCTATCTTTCCGCGCGTGTGTTGAGTATGCTTCCTGTGTGAAATATAGGTATTTTTTGTTTCATAAGAAAAAAAACAGTAACCAATCGGGCCTCTCGGTGTTCCCTTTACGGTTGATAGTGTTAGTTAGCTGGTTCGCTAGTATTGCATCAGGTTATCGGGTGTTTTGCCCCTGCGTGTGGACCTTAGGTTCTCCACCCACCCACTGCCAATCGAAAGAAGAAAAAAATGTAACGTTCACTCACCACGCACCATTTGGGAAAGGCGAGATTCACCTAAAACTCCCCGTCACAGGAAGGTTTTCGCATCGCATTTCGTTGTATCGTACCAGCAATGTATGGCCAAACTGGGGGATGGGGATGAAGGAGAAGCTGTTTGCTGATGGCATTGATTGCTGCGATCACAAACGATGAGGTTGGTGGGTGGGTGTGTGTGTGTGGTGTGCTTGGAACAAGCTTTCCTTCTCCTTGCCCTATAATTTAGCACGTAAAAACGACCCTTCCACCCTATCTAACGTGCGCCCTTTCGCTGTATTCATCGGCCATCCCCCATACATATAGAGTAACGGTGGTAATGCTTTAAAACAACGAAATTTCGTCATCGTGTGCATGTATATGTGTGTGTCTATATGCCGTAGTCTACCAACATTCGCAGCGAGTCGTTCATCTTTCATCGCAGCAGCCCTCGGCTTTTCCATCCCATCACACCACCCTCCATGCTTTGCGCCTCTATTGTCGTTATGCCGCCCTATCGTTCACTTTTCAGCTGTGTGGTGCTTCCCTTCCCCCGCATCCTCCATCCACCCCCTTTCAGCTCAGCACGGTTCGTGCATCCTGCTTTTCATTCACAGCACTACACCAACTCCCACCGTATGCGTGAGCGTGTGTGTGTGCAGTGCAGAAGAGAGCCGTCTGCGCTAGCCAAATAGCTTCGCACAACGCTCTGCTTCACCTTCTGTCTCGCTTGCACGCCGCTAAGCTTGGGCAACTTGGATAGAGCAAATAAATGCGCAGGCTAGTGTAGTAACCAACGCAACTAGGCTGCTGCTGAGACGAGCCGTGTGCGAGCAGCACGTACGGGAAAGGAGATAGCACGTTGGTTGTGTATGTGCACGCGCGATATGCTGCTGTTTTGGTTCGGGGTCCGGTGCTGTGTTGCACGCGCTAAGTGGTTGTGTTGTGTGTGGAATGGAAGCACTGCGAATTTCCCGGTAGCCTCGGTAAGTGGCGAGACTATTTCAGGTTTCGGCTACCGGAGGGGTTTAGATTTTTCGTTCGTACACACAGCATTCGTTCGTTGTTTCGCCCGACTCTGTCGTTCACCGCTTTTTTGCTGTGAATTTCTGTGTATGTGTGTGTGTGCGTGTGTGTGTACGGGGTTCGCTGCTGTCATTTCTTTCCACGTCCTGCTTCTTCCTTCCGCCCTACATCCCTCTCACTCTCTCTCGTTCGCTCTCCCACCTCTAACACTGTATGCTCCACGTTCGCTGCGTTGTTCTCATGTTCTCCGTTCCGTGCTCCGCATCCTGCCCTTTGCTTGCCCTTTTTGTACTGCATTTATCATCTCTTCATCGCAGATGTTTTCCTTGTTTTCTGTTGTTCATGGTAACCCTCCGGGCCCTACTCCCGTACCGCACCACCACTTTTCTTCCACCAACATTTTCATCAACCTATAACAAAGATCGACTCTATTGCGCATTGTGGAACCGGGTTTTGTAGATGTGTATTCCTATGTGCACACGTGTGTTTGTGTAATTTGGCGAAGCTTTGTCCACTTGGGTCTTAGCAACGCAGCTATATTACAGGACCAGACATGTTATTGTTTGTTTAATTTTTGCATCAGTTGAAGATAAATTTGGTTGTGCCTTCGATAGTGTATGCAATCGTATGCGTAGCCTATGTAAGCAATGCATCTCGCTGCTGGTGTAGTGGTGAACAGCAGCAGCACTGCTGGTGGTGTGACCAAAAACTACTTCGGTTGGAAATTTTCCCTCACAACTTTTCGTGAGATAGTTTGGGACTGCTTGCGATCGTGTACAAATATCGCCTCCTCCACTCTATCGCCTAGCAACGAGAGCAAAGTTGTTTCCTTTCTATTTTTCCATCGATTTTACCCAACACTCTTCCCCAACCCGTTCGCTTCTAATCCCACTGCTTCCCTTCTACCTAGGAGTTGTTTTATAGTATTACTCTTTTTTTTTCTTACCTTCATAAAGCCAGTTTTGTGGGACCCCTTGCCGCAGCACCCGGCCGCAGGTACGCGGCCACCTATGTACCGCAGGCTGCCTAGCTCGTTCGAACGACATGGTGTGTCTAGCGTGTGCCCTTCACCTGGTTTCCCATCGTAGTTACCCGGCAGTGTATGTGTTGCTCTCATCGGACCACGGCATCGTGATGAGGTTTTTATAGCACCTTTTTGTTTTGTTTTTTTGCTACATAATCAACTATCCCGATCATTTGCCATGTGCATCCCAGTGTGTGAGTATGGGTCACGGTTCAAATTCGCAAATGTTTTAATACTATAGAAATGTGTCGTTGTTAAATTTAGTTATCAAAAAAATATGTTTAATTTTTTTGATTAATGTTAAGATTATAACGATAAGTATTGTGTAAAAAGTGTTTAATTTATTTATGCTATTGTATACATTACCTAGAACAGGTTTAGGTTTAATTAGTTTAATTTACAAATTACTTATTAACTTTCCTGAAACGAAGAAAAAACAATAAACTCAACATGGCGACATATCTTCAAATTGCTTCAGGTTCAACGTAGTTAGAAAGCTTCATACTGTTTGTAGCATGTTGCATCAAGCTCAATCGCTAACAAATAATATATACATAAATTAGCTTAAACTTCGTAATACAGCATTGGAAAACGCGGAACACCTGTTTCTGACAAAGATGGCGCATATACGAAACACAAGGAAATACGAGATAGTCCAGTGGGAACAAGGATCTTCAGGAATTCAACCAGGCTGGCTTTATTGCTAAGAGACAACATATTTAGGCCCTCCAACATTTTATCTTCTATTAAAAAGTCATTAAGAAGAGGAGCATTAAAACAGTCTAGCTACTGTTTAAGTCACTAAACCCAGGCTTAACAAGTTACACAATCTGCAAATTCAAAAAAGTTTTCCTAGACATTAAATTTGTAACATTATGTTGATGAAATATTCAGGTTGAATGATTCTGCCAAGAAGATCAACATTTATTCCGGACACATATTGACATATTCGGGAAATTTGTCAGAGGGAATACCTACACTCAAATGCTTTAATTAATCTACAAATCCCGTGAAATATCGTGGAAGAAGAATAGCTGTTATGAACCCAGATATTTATTCAATTAAACATTTAATACGATTAAGGTTGAATGAATATTGAATGAGTTCTAGTAATATCCGTTATTGATATGGACATCACTTTTGCAAGAAAATAGTAATGTGGATAGCAATTGACACACGTATACAGATACAAGATGTCCACCTATCCGTCAGTTTATTTTTCATTATTGTTTCTAGAGCTACCAAAGTATCCCATGTTCCTAATACGATGAGTCCTAACAGGATCAAACCCTGACTCACGTTTAGTATTTGAAGTAGTTTTAATAACTTCATCGGGAGACTAAGAATTCCCTTCTTTGTTGCCTAAGGCTATGGTCAGCTCAGCTCAGGTCAGCCGGGCAAAACTTAATCTTCGACCCGATTTTCATGGCATTCTGACGTTATCCAGCTTGATTTGGTATATGTTTTCACCTACAGTAGTAGGTGGAATATATCTATGTATATACTGTAGATATTAGTAATACGCAATACAAATATGTGTGATATAGTAAGTTACAGTAAAAAGGATTTTAAAGAATAATCAGAAAACGGTCGTAATATAAGATTTAAATACATATTTGTTTTAGATTTTTAAGTAGTGGTGTGCCTAATAAGTCGTTTGAGAAGAGCCCATTATGCAAATCTTCAGAAACAGAGTCATTCGAATCATGAATCAATGCTCAAAAGATTCCATAGACCAGGGGCCTCCAAACTTTTTAGCTGGCGGGCCGCTTTGAGTGGAATAGCCACAGCTAAGGGCCAATCTCGGGAGCTCTCGGGAGGACCTCGCGGGCCGTAGTTTGGAGACCCCTGCCATAGACAGTGGCGGATTTAACGGTACACAGGTTAAGCAGTCGCAGTGCTACGAACAGTACGAACAGTGAACAGTACTACGGTTAGCAGTCTTGAATTTATTGTAGATTTTCAGAGAAGATTCTTTCAGTTTCTTGAAGCTGCATCAAATGATCCCAAACAAAGGACTTTGGCTGACTTTCCGCTGACTCTGGAGATTATCATGCGGATTATATAACCGTTATATGGCTAACTTAATTTAATTTTTCCACATGGAGCAACATTAAATTCAGTTAATCATTCTAGTATCTGTACGATAAAAACCAGATTAATCACTCGTGCGACCCATTTTGATAAAAGTTTGTAAATCTAAAAAGCCACTTGACCTGTATAGGGTTAAATTGAGTCTGTGCGTTGCATTGAAGGGTTAAACCATGCTCAGTACAACCTTTCTGCATCCATATAGCCACTACGGGCCTGCAGCTTTCGCACAAACTCCCGGATAGGTCCCTTCTCCACCTTTCGTACCATTCCGGCCACTTCTCGCGTCATGTTTCACCCGCAATCTGATGTTTAGGTCCCGGATGATCGAGATGACTGACAGCAGCAGGGCGCAGCAGGGGTTTCTGCGACGAAACAGCAAGCAATACTGCTTGTTTCGGGTGGAATGGGAAGGGTTACCCGGGTAGGAGTAATACCGATGTGGCTGGTAAATAATGGCTGCTCGGCACATTGAAGTAGTCTCGCACCGAACCAAAGGCTCCCGAGTTTACCCATCTCAGCGGTGGTTCGGTTTCGGAGAACACAAAACACAACATACAGCGTACCGCATACCATGAACACCGCGTGCATAAAGTTGACGGGGGATTTTGGAAGACAGGGCAAAGGGGGGGGGGGGGGGGGGGTAAGTGCGACAGAGGGGGTTGGTGTGGGTTGTATATATGCCGTGTTTGGATGTCGGTGCTGTCGAGTGATACGCGTGAGCACTGGATGCTTAAGAGGGTCGGGTTCGGTTTTAGGCTTTCATTTTGGTTTGGCGGTCATTTGGTAGCACCGGACGCACCAAAGGTCCACCCGTCCCCACTCCATCTCTCCGCCTCTTGCAGGGTGCCCTTTTTATGGTGGGGGGGGGGGAGGCGGAGTACACAAGAGGGTGACACAAAAAGCGTGCTCAGCTTCGGGACCCAAAAAGCAACTACGAAACAAACGATGAAGCTCGCTCTCGCAAAAAGCCCCACACTTTTGCGCCTTTTGCTTCGAGGAAAAAAAAAACCCCAGTTGGCTGTGGTTGCGCCGTTGTTTGTTTGCTAATGTTTGAAGGGTTTTTTGTTGTTGTTTGCTTTTGCTCGACAAACGTCGCTAATATAGTGGTGGTGGTGTGGTGTTTTATTTCCAGCCTCCTCTTTCGTGTGTTTTTCAAACGCAAAAGTCGACCCTACACTACGCTTAAGTTATGTTTTTGGTTGTCTTCTCTTTCTAGCGTTGTTTTATCTTCGCTTTCGCTATTTGCTATCATGTTTCGACCGATATTTCCAACACATATATAAAACACCTCTATACATGCTCTCTCTCTCTCTCTCTCTCTCTCTCTCTCTCTCTCTCTCTCTTTCACACACATACACACCTTTCTCCATGTTATAAATCGCGTGTTAAACCACGTCGCGTTACCATCGCCTCCCTATCGCGATACGGGCAGGTTCTATGGTTCAAATATTACCATCACCCACATCCGTTTCCTCGCCCTTATCCCCTTTTCCGCTCATTACTACTCTCTTCTTATTATTCTTTCCATTTTTGCCCCCCGCCCCATATCTCCCCAAACTTTAAGCCCCGTATCGTTTGATCTTAAAATCGAAGGTATACAACCTACCGTTTTATACGTACACCGGCGACACCATCACCACCACCACTACCATCACCATCCAGAGCCAACCCGTCTCGGCTTGCTTCGATTTTTCATGCATCCCATGTTTTTCCTGCCCTGCCCAAAATCTCCTTACCCCCCCTCCCTTGTGTTTGGTCTAAATTGTGTTGTATTGAATTTTACTTGCCCAGTACACTTGTCGCCCCCCCTTTCCTTCTCCACCACTACAAGGCAGTGTTCTCCTTTGCTATAGTAGCGGAAAAAGGATCCCACAGTTCCCGCTATCTCTTTCGCACAATGTAGGTCCTGTCCCTCTTTTCCTCACTCCTTCGTGCGCGCTCCGTGTTGAAAGATCCTCATTTTTTTTAGTACAAAGTCTACCGTTGGTGTGTACATAACGCACACAAACACGCATGCACACCAAATAATACGGCAGATATGAATTTTTGTAAGCACACGTACACAATGGTAACATTTCGGGCCGTATCGTCATCATCATCATCATCATCAGCGTCCGAAAAAACGGCCGCAACACAACAGGATAAAATTAAACCATTCATGTTTTGTTTTGCTCTAGAATTTTCGTGCGTCGCTAGTGTGGTATTGGTATCGGGACACGTTGTAGTGGGTGGGTATAATAGCCCAAAACAGGAGCTCCCGAACCACGGTACCTTACCCTTCCGGTTATAAATACCGATAGTAACCAGTGGAAATATTGATCAGCCGATAGCAGACTACAAACGGTTCGGTTTCATTTGATAATGGAATCTTTATTAAATTTAGGGTGGTTGACAACTGTTTGAAAATATGCATTAAATAAAATTAATTTTAGAATTATTTAAAACAAAAATTGAAGGAAATATGATCATTTAGTGTCGTATCAAGCTAAACCACTAAGGAAAGTAAAAACTCAAAAGCATAACGCACATAAATTTTTTAAAAGAATAAAAATAAATTAATAAAAGAAGCAAATACATTCTAAAGAAGCAAAACATAATCCAACATCGAATATTACTCCTTAACGTTGAACATAATTAACCATTAATAGAATATAAAATATGAAAACAAAGGAAAGAAACAATTTGTTTATTTAGTACACTTGTCATGTGTTCGGAATATTTATGACGTCATGGGTTTTTTGCAAACCACTTTTGTCGTCATATTACACTGATTGCCAAATAAATTTCATATTACTCATCGTCACTTGTTGCCGTGTGAAAATTTCATCAGTTTCATTAACAAAGCCACGCACACGCATTAACAATAGTGACGCAATGGAAAGTTACCAACGTGCTTATCAATCGATTGATAACACATCGTTGAATGAAAATGTTTATACTAAAGTTGATGGTAAATATGCTACTTGGCGTAAATTAAATAAACAAAATTTCGGTTTAAAATCCTTGGAAAAACATTTCGAAATCAAAATCTCAAAAAAATGTTTCGTTGTTGTTCGTTTAATACTTTCTATATGTTCTCAAAACGATTCTTAAGCTCATACACAGCTCAAGCAAGTATTCCAAGACAACTCAAACATTTGAAAACTTCAGACAAAGAAAGAAATGCAACATTAAAAAAACGTGACGATGAGTTACAAACAAACGCGAATAGTCTCGCAACTATAGGCGCACAAAATTTGTCGTTCGAACCACGCGGCCAATGTCGATGAATAAGCACAAAACCGGATTCAATGGGTTGTGGAAGGTTACCCACACACCCCGCCCGGGGCATTTCCTTCCGTATTACGCCCTGCCCGCGTCCGCGTTCTCGCAAGATTCCTCTGCCGGAATGCGTTACATCTGATACAGCGCAGTTAATGGGAGAGACGAAGTTGCATCACGACGGTACCGGTAAGGTGGATATTTTCGTTGTTTGCTTTGAAGTAAAGTTTCGGTATTGCTGCAGTATGTATAGAGCTTGCTTTTTAAATGTCTATACATACGGCTGTATAGTTGTATTTGTTTGATATAAGGAAAATACGTTTTATTTTGTTCAAATCTTTAGTCCTGCTCACACAAAAAAACTTCCCTTCTATATTTTGTATTTACACTATCAACCGATAGATGGCACTGGTAAATGGTGCTAGCGGGCTTCACATGAGCGGGCATGATGATGCTAAAAGGAATTAAATTCTCTTTTCTAACTGAATAATAATCTCAGTGATATGTTTGGTTTTGGATTCTTTGGAACACTGGTGGAAGAGCTAATGGGAACACTAAAGACCAACAAAGGAATTTTTCGAATTTTAATAGTGAGTTTTTGTTCATGTTCCTGGCCAATGTATACGCAATTTGGCGACTAACAATGTGACGCTGGCGTCTTGTAATATGTAATGTACTTAACTTTTGTACTAATTGCAAATGAGTCTTCTCTTTTTTTAACTTCGTCTTGAGCTGCCAACTCTTATCAGCCATTTAATGGATTTGTATGCTTATTTTCACCGAACAAAATGTACCGTGTAGCGCCGATTATTCGGGTACCTTTTATCCGGCTGTCCCATTATCCGTGCAGCTCGGAAATAACAGTTCCGACGGAGAATTGACATATGAAGTGCAAAACCGATGATGGCAAGAAATAAAAGCTTTAACTGGGAAGGATATAATTTGCTGAAATTTGAGAAAAAGAACAGATTTACTTTGCAAAGTGTAAATAAGAAAATTCACATCTAGCTTTATAAAAAAAGTCTATCCATTACACTCTAAACACTAATATTTATCAATAATAGAAGTTGTGCCTATTATCCGTGATATTCGCTTATCCGGCAAAGGGCTGAGTCCCGAATGAGCACGGTTAATCGGCGTTCCACTGTATTCGTATAGTAACTCCTTGCTACGTAGGAATGGTTCAAATGAAATTTAGTACCAGCCTGATGATGTGAACACCAGTGTCGTTTTTTTTCCCTCCTGGTCTTCTCTAAAGATTTGATCCTTATCTGTATCGTAAACAACCATGTTTAGTGTGCCAACAAAATTGTGGAAGTGAAATTTAATAAATCGTACAGGATAATTTTGTACTTTTTCCAGCATATCTAGTAGCATATCGAGTAGAAAACACCCTTCTTTTTATATTCGAATATCAATTCAAGAATAATTTTCGAAAACCGTTGCACCATTTCTTATTCATCGATTAAATATTTAATTGTGCACCACAAATCTAACATTCAGTTGTTCTCCAATTTACTAATAAAAATCTTTAATGAACAAAGATTTAAATGATTTCAACATTTGTGCTTTCTTTTCAAATGTTTCTTTCGAAATTCGATCCCCTTTGTTCGAAAGCACAGATCCACTTCGGGTGCACTTCGGCAGCTGCGTTTACACCGCAGTTGAAGAGTCGTAATCTTTCATTGAATTTTCATCAGAAGAACGAGAACAAGAGTGCGAAATAAATTGCATTCGCATGAGGTTTCGGGAGTGGAATCTTTGGTAGTGCTATTCACAAATTCCAAAGGTGACCAGTGATTGTTTCGGTGACGGGCAGCAGAGCAGCAGCAGCAGCAGCAAGCACGGAAAAGAAAACAATAAAAAAAAACAAAACCATTCAACATTTCGTAGGCTGCTGCTGGGTAGAGCAGTGTGTGTGTGTGTGTGGGTAAGCTGGCTGTGCCCTACGTGTGATTCGTGCATGTGCTGCTGTGTGTAGTGGTGTGGCACAGGGAACGTTTCTGAGCTGTTTTATTTGTCGTTTTTCGTATTGCCTTTTTTTCCCTCAACTTGCAGATCTCGTTCGTCCCGTGAATAATTCGATTGTAGTTCGGCGACGGCAAGCTTCGATTGCTCCAAATCTTCGGTTTTTTTTGGCGTGTGTGAGGGGTTTTTTTTTTGGTTCGAAACGTCACGACGTCGTTGTTTTATTTGCGTTTTTGTTTTTCTCGTTGCGCCCTCCCCGTGTGTGTGTGTGGCTGGATGTGCGAGCGGAGAAGGGTGGTGGCGGTGGGGGAAAATCACAAGTGATTCTTCGCTCTGCAGCAGTGTTGTACCCTACCGTGGCAGGCACACCGATCGAAAGGTATATTGGAAAATTCAAGTGAAGAAAAAAAACCTTAGTGTGCAAGAGGTTGGGTGAAGAAAACGGGTGCTCGCGCGTGTGTGTGTGTGGTGCACAGTGTGCGACAGTGTTGTGTGGGGTTGTGTGGTATCTCGTAAGATTTTTCGTCCCCAATCGTGTGAATCGTGAGAAGCAATTTCTGCAAATATAGGAATCAGTTGCTAGCTCTACTTCCGCGAGCTTCGAAGTGTGTCAGCTCAAGTGTCGCGTCAAAGCAATCTCTGCGTGTCCCTTCAACCAACGTTCGCGGAGTGTGTGTGTGTGTGTGAGTGGCTCAAGTTCGCGTACACGCTACGTAAACAGATCATCAACCTGAGTAGGCAACAGCAGTATTAACAACAACACCAGCAGCAGTTCGTGCGTGAAGGCCTCGTCGTCGCCGTTGCTGCCCCGGAAGTGAGAATGGATTCCGATGATGAAAGCTTCGAGGAGCACGACTCGGGCAACGTGTCCAGCGGAGATGACGATTTCGCGATGGACGTGGACATCAACAATCCGCGGGACCGTGGCCAAGAGACGGACGAGTACCCGTACGATGTACTTACGACCGACGAAATCGTTCAGCATATGGTCGACTGCATCAAGGACGTGAACACGGTCGTGGAGGTGAGTGGGGTGATCACCCTGTAGTTCCAGCGAATGAAAAACATATTCACACACACAGAGGGACGAATTTTCCATCCATCCTTCAGTGTGCTCCGTGCTACTTTTGTGTAATGCGGACTCCACAATGCTCACGAACGAACGCAGAAAATTCGAGGTCGTTGTGTGGTGGAAACATTGTTCTACATTCTTTCGAAGCGCGCGCTTCCTGCCGTTTCTGCTTAATGCTCGTTGACATATTTGTTCTCCTTTCCTTGCTTTTCGCCACTGTTGTTGTGGTCTCTTTGTTTTGGGCCCGTTTTTGGCAAAGGGGAGAACTGTCAATTGTTGTTTCTGAAAGGTTTATATCTGGGTCATCGTGTATATACGCCTTTATGCCTTTGGACGAGCAAAATCATTTGCATGCTTTTCCGACTCCTTATTATCGGTGTCGATGGGCGTCGAAAAGGTGTACCTACTTTGATCGAATGCCCACTAAATAGTGTTCAATGGCGTAATTAACGTATTTTCGTCGTAACGCGATATAATTGCGTTATGATTTTATTTCCTTCACCCGCTGTCCTCTGCAGCTGGCCCAAATGTTTTTGTTCGCGACCCCCACCAGCAATTTGCGTATCATTTTTGTTTGTGTGTGCGTGCGTGTGTGTATTGCTAAGTTACGTTGGTGGTTGACTGGAATTGGTTTGAAAGTGCGTGCCTGTGGGTGGTTGGTGTGTGTGTGTGAGCACACTGACGGTCAAGGTGTTTGTAAACGAGGGTATACTCGAACTGTCAAAGTTTGCAGTTGTTTGTTGTCAGCTGCTCCGGGGAGGGAGAAACAATGTTCAAAAATGCATCTTTTGCACTGAACAATTGACTATAAATGAAGGGATGGAGGGTTAAAACCTTTCTCAAACTAATTTAATTTACGTTTTGTTCCTTTGCTTTTGTAGATCCCAGCTACCATCACCCGGATTTTGTTAAACTATTTCAAATGGGACAAGGAAAAGCTGATGGAACGGTTCTACGACGGTGATCAAGATAAGCTATTTAAGGATGCGCACGTTATCAACCCGTTTCGGAAGCCAAGTTTAGCACTCAAGCCAAAGGTAGGTGTAAGAAAAGCTACTCCCAGAATGTTAGCACAAAATCATACGAAATTATAACTCGTTTTCCTTTCCTTCTCCTTCAACTTTGCAGATCAAAAAGTCCAGAACGGAGGATTGTGAAATATGCTACTCGACGTTTCCTCCCAGTGTAAGCGCCTTTGTTTTTCAATTCGCCACAAGTTCATACGTCGCAAAGAGGATGATCATACACCGTCCTAACATTGGCCTTTGAAAGTGAATCTTTCTCCTTTTAGAGATTGATTAGTGTGGCGTGGATTTCTGTTCGGTTTGCGTCTCTTCTGTTTGGTTATTTTGAACACACCGTTGTCTCGCACGGGGCAGTTAATTTTAAAACACTTCAATTAGTTTGCCAACGTTTTTTTTCCGGATACGTGTGTGATGCTAGTAGTGCTGTATCAAAACAAAAACACACTTTTGGCGAATGCTGCCAAAAGTCTGGCCGCGTACATTTGCGATTCATGATCGTTTCTGGTACGGTGTTACGAGCAGCTTTGTGGTACTGTTTAGTGTGACTTTCAAGGCCATTAGAGTTGCATTCAGTTAGGAACCCAACATGTGATGTTTTTTCGTCGCTGTTTGTTCAAATTGATTATGTATTAGCTTGTGCGCGATTGATTATATTTAACGGTTTTTTATTTGTTGGTAATTTTTACAGGGTTATCGAGTAAAAGTGGGAAAGTTGGAGCAGGATCCTTCCCAAGTAGAAGTGGAATATGTAGAGGGGGTAGGTTAGCCTAATTGTGGCTATTGCACCAATTATGCCATGAATGGGCAACGCTGAATATTCGTTCTAAAAGCACGGATACATTTTTATTGTTAAATATTAGCAGTATTCTGCGTTTGTAAATCATTAGTCCGTTCTAAGTTGAAAACTTTCATGTGTTAAGTAATCTAGCTTTAAAATATGTGACCAAAATGACTAAATCGTTTGCAAAGCGCAGAACAGTTTTATGTACGCCAACAAGCATTAATAGTACACAAATACAACCACAAATGGCATTTTAAATGAAGATATTATCATTTTTTGTAATAAACTCATATCTTATGTTCTGTTTTGTCTGTTGTGCAAACAAACACTACAATTTTCACAACAATCTGTGACAATTTCATGTAACGAATCAATTGTTTGCTATAAAGATTGACCACGATAAATACATTTTGTTGCTATGGTTGTGATCAAGTATGTTGGTGATCAATCTAATGGTTGTGATCAACCATTAACAAAACAAAAAACAAATTTTTATTCTACACACTACAATTACAAGTACTGCAGATCCTAGTACAATCTCTATTTTGATCAAATATTATAGGCACAAATGACATATCTATTCAACATGTTAAATCTTTCTCAAAGATAAAGCTTTTTCGATTAACGATCCTTTTTTGTTAGAAAGCTTTATAGGCGTTTGAATTGAGTAAGCTTTGCACAGAATCGTTTTCACACAGTAGAATTTTGAAAAAAAAAGAGTTACCGATTCCACATCTACCTCAACATAATACACTTCAAATAAATTCAGCTTTTACTCCGATTTCCAACTTTTACAACTTGAACTCGAAACTCCTATAATTTATACCACACTATAAACAAAATACGAATACTAATCCGTAAGCTTTCCTTAGCTTAAGGATGAAAACATTTAGAATAAAAAAAAATACTTCTTGTATGTACACGTCAGAGATCTCTGATAGTGAGATAGTGAGGGCGTCCTGGCAACCAATGAACGTTTCCAGTTGATACTGAATCCCGTTTACCCATTCTCAAACAGATGATGACCGGTTTGGAATGCGGACACCGTTTCTGTACGCAGTGCTGGCAAGAGTACCTGACCACAAAGATCGTCGAGGAGGGGCTCGGTCAGTCGATAGCGTGTGCGGCTCATGGATGTGATATACTGGTCGATGATGTAACGGTGATGCGATTGGTGCAGGATTCGCGAGTCAAACTCAAATACCAGCACCTTATCACCAATAGTTTCGTCGAGGTAAGTGCAATCAGCAATCAGCTGGCACCGCAAATTGTTTACTAGCTCGATTGTTTAATCGTCTAATGGTCTGTTTGTTTCTCTCGTTTCATCCGTTCACCCTTGTGTGTGTGGTTAGTGTAATCGGTTGTTACGGTGGTGTCCATCGGCCGACTGCACGTATGCGATTAAGGTGCAGTACGTCGATCCGCGACCAGTTGTCTGCAAGTGCAACCACGTGTTCTGCTTCGAGTGTGGTGAAAATTGGCACGATCCGGTACAGTGCCGGTTGCTGAAGAAATGGATCAAAAAGTGTGATGATGATTCGGAAACTTCCAACTGGATTGCCGCCAACACGAAGGAGTGTCCGAAGTGTAATGTAACAATAGAGAAGGACGGTGGCTGTAACCATATGGTAAGGGTGAACGCGATACAGTAGATATGTTGTAGCTTATGTCATGTACGTTAAATTGTTACAGGTGTGCAAAAATCAAAACTGCAAACATGACTTCTGCTGGGTATGTCTCGGATCTTGGGAACCGCATGGTTCTTCCTGGTACAACTGCAACCGATACGATGAGGACGAAGCGCGTGCGGCACGTGACGCTCAGGAAAGGTTGCGTTCAACGTTGGCAAGGTTGGTATTAGTGTTGAAACTGAATTGAGTTCAGTTTTATGAATCTTTAAACCGCATGGGTGACACAGAATCTCTACTATGATGATCTCATGAGTTGGAATTTTATTTTTTTCTTCTGTAAAATAATTTTATGTACACGAGAAAGACTATTATGAAGAACTGCGAGCTTTTCTAATTTTGTAAAGCAATATTAAAAATTAAAATTTTAAAGGAATATGATCAACTTGTAAATATGCCAACAAAACTTTCCCGTAGAAGAAATAAAAATGGGTAAATTCATGTATCTTTGGAGTTTCTACTTCGAAGGTCGAAGATCTTAAGAGACTCGCGAAAGATTCGATAAGCACAAACATTAGTGTTTATGATTATTTGTATCGGCTGAAACATTTAATTTGGTTTTCTCTATTTTGTAACACAGATATCTACATTACTACAATCGCTACATCAACCACATGCAGTCGCTTAAATTTGAACACAAGCTGTATGCAGCTGTAAAGGAAAAGATGGAAGAAATGCAGCAGCATAACATGTCTTGGATTGAGGTAATACAAACAAGTTCATCTGCGCCAAGAGGCAGTCGATTAAAACTGAGTTTTCTCAACAAAAAAAAAACGAAAACATTCCAATCTTTCTAGGTCCAATTTCTGAAGAAGGCTGTCGATATTCTCTGCCAGTGTCGTCAGACACTTATGTGCACTTACGTGTTTGCCTACTATCTTAAAAAGAATAATCAGTCACAGATATTCGAGGAGAATCAAAAAGATTTGGAAACGGCCACTGAAACGTTATCCGAATACTTGGAGCGTGATATAACGTCGGAAAATTTGGCAGACATTAAACAGAAAGTACAGGATAAATACAGGTTAGTGCACCCCGGGGTTATTATGCGTGTTCACCCAACACCCAAGACAAATGATACATTTATTCTTCTATTGCACATCTTCCAGATACTGCGAGAAGCGCCGGAAAGCGTTGCTGGATCACGTACACGAAGGCTATGAGAAGGATTGGTGGGAATACACCAACTGATGATGATGTTGCTAGCAAATGGTGTACAAGTGCGTTCTGATCTGAAGCGTTCGAACTTAATATGTAGGAGGACATCTATTAATTTATAGCTTTGTTTGGGTAGCATCTCCGCGTCGACACACGGTGGCACGGTCTGGTACACAACACATCCTTTCGCGGAAGAAGGATGCCGTCTTGAGCCCGTGTTCCCCTTTTGCCCGTAATTAGTCCATCGAGCTACGTGTCTTTGATATCAAGACCAATTTCAATTCTACCCTTCCCAAATCCTTCCCCCTCACCACCCCAAAAAAAAACGCCCAAACAAGCCTTCACTCAGTAACAATGCTATGTTTAAATTATAACCGAAAAGATAGCCAAAGTAGGTTTTGTTATCTACCGCTAAAGTAGAGAAAGAGAGAGAGAGAGAAAGGAGGAAAAATTTAGCATATCGTGCAGTTTCCAAAATTGTATCAGGCACACCAGACACAGAACAATGCTAGAGCTGATCCTTTCTTTGAGCTGCTACGAGTTTTATTTTCGTTTGCTTTTCTCGATTGATATGGGTTTCAAACAGAAGCGAGAGAGAAAAAAAACCTCACAAAATAGACAAAGTGAAATTGTTATTTTTGCTCCCATTTGTTGTTTAGTTTGCTGTTTACAATAGACACACAGAAAAACACACGTAATTATAGGAACTGTAAGCCCTAGGCTAGTTTACAACATGTATCTTTCCGGAGTGTTTTACATCGGAAAAACACAAAACAGCTGGAACAGTTGCATGAAGTTGTGTAAGTGAACTAAACAGAAAAAAAGGTTAACAAACGTATGATCCACTAAATGTTGTGTTATTTGAGTTGTGAAATTTATGTACGAATTGCTTTCCACGCAGCGATGAAGATTGCACTACTATTATCTGAGTTCCGGATTAGTATTTTGTTTTTCGGGGCATCTGTACTTGTGGTCTCGGTGGTTGTTGTAAAACCAAAAAAACAAAACAAACAAAAACAGTTTACTCTATGCTTGCTGTGTTGCATGTGTTGTTTTTTTTGCTTTAATTTAAACTTAATTGATAAAGTAGACAATTTTACAATTTAGATACGGTAAACAAACACACGACCGCTGGTGCCTGGTGCGTTGCGTCGTGTGTTTTTACGTTTTAATTTTCATACATACACATACCACCGGGCCACAAGCACGATTCCCTTTGCCCTCGTTCCCTATTCTGTTCTTTGCTGGAAAGCCATCTTGCCATCTATCTGTTTCACACACACGAACCGATCGTTTTCGCGTACTTTGGTAGTTGTGTGGATATTTGAAGTGTGATAATAAAAATACAGGTGGTACAAATCGGAAAAAGCGGTTCATTTGTTTCTATTTTTTATTTGTATCCGTTATAATTTTTTTTGGAGGTTCTTCGGTTTGGCGAGATAAAAGGAGAGCTTGTGATGGAACCCAGTATCGATCGAGATGAAGCGGAATAGTTAGTAAAACGTATGAGTGGGTGTGTTCGCTGTTTGTTGTGTAGTAACACCAACGTTGCAAAATCAATGTGACAGAAACAAAACGATTTAAAGGTCCTTGTTTTTACAGCCTAGCTGAACACTTAATCAACTTATTGTCTGTTTGCTTTTTGTTTAAGTTTGCTTACGTAATTTTGTTTCTTGCACCCGTGAAATTAAAAGCGAATACTACTTTTGTTTGTTAAAGATTTAGAAGAATTTTGTGCCGAATCATCGGTAGATCGGCAAACGGAAACCTTTGCAACAGTATAGAAGGACACGTTACGGCAAAACGGTTTGTTGTTGGACAGCAGTCCAACCAACAATTGTAAACGGGAGATAGATTTATTCAAAACTCTGTACATAGTGACACTACCGTATGTCCCAAAGAAGTAGTAGCATGCCCGCAGAGATGATGTGGTAGAACTGTGGTAGCACAACCACAAACAGACACACACACAGAGAGAGGCGAAAGATGTGTAAAGATATATTTCAAAGATGGTATATTAATTGACGTGAAAGTTAATGCATGTTGTGAAGTGGTTTAAGCACCCCGTGACGAATCAAGCCGTGTATCTGTAGACAGAATACAAGAATGTAAGGGAATGGATCGAGATGCAGAGAGAAAGAGCCGAATGTTGCCGATGTATATGTACTGTTGTTGATTATGTTATGTTGCGAAACAGGGGATAGAACACAAACCAGAAACAAACAAGCAGCATAGAAGAAAACAAAACAAAGAAGCTAAAACAAGCAACAGAAAAGAGGAGCAAAAAAAAAGGCGCGTGTGTACTAAGTATAGTGTATGTACAGAGCGTCATCGACAAGAGTAAACGACTTTGTTAGTTCGGACCCGAAGCAAACAAAGCGAAAAATTAGCAAACAACACTATAACAAAAGAGAAGAAAAAATACGAAAGAAAAAAACATTAAAAAAACATTTAAGAGAATGAGATGAAGAAACATATACATAATGAAAGATGAATAGATATATATATACATAGGGGAAAGAAAACGTGCACCCTACTGCATATAAAATAAGGTAAGAGAAGAGCAAAAACTCGTGAATTTACTTTAAAACAAAAACAAAACGCAAAAAGTGATCAAATATATTGCGGTAAAATAAAACAAAACAAGCGAAAAAACAATAAAACTAATAAACACAACAAACCAAAAAAGGGAAGAAAAAAAAGTTGCAAAAAAAAATAAAGGGTTCGTTTCCTTTTTGCTTGTTAAGTTGGTGTTGCATGAGAAGAGATGATGTGAGTGGGGGGAAAAATTAATACATTTAACGTCCATTGCGTTTTGTAGTGCAGTTAAAGTGAGACATAATTGTAGCCCCATAGCCAGTGTTGTGCTACACAACACTAGTAGCATAATGCAACAGCAAAAAAAAAGGGTTCGCTGTCTGTTTTACCCTACAGAACGTAGGAGCGCAGTTCTCCGGGAAGGGAAGGCACACTATCGTTCGGAAGTAGGGAACCCGCATACCGGTTGCAGCTGCTGCTGCTGCTGCTGCATCCTCAGCCGTGTAACCGTGTTCGGTTTGCACAGGTTGAACGTGCGCCGATTGGGCATTGTTATTGGATTACCTCGACGTGCTGGTGGATATATGCGCACCCGTAAGGGCCCCCACTCGGGTCGTTCGGTCTTGTTTATTGTATGTTACAAACCCCGTGGGTGAAATGGGACTGTTGCGGGAAAGCTTCCCGCGCAGGGAGTGGTGTGAGTTTGGTGGACGACGATGGTTTTGATAGAACACCGTTTGCGACCTGTTGCGACACACAAAGTACGCGCGGTATTCTAGCGGAAAGCATTCAGTGCATACATTGAGCGGTTGGTTTGATGGTTTGATGGTCGTCACAGTGTGTAGTGTCTTGCCCTGCGCGTGTGGAATCAGTGAGCGAAACCCGTTTGTCGGTGCAGTCAGCTCGGACAGATTTTGGGAACGGTTTGTGTGTCACAAGCCGATGGCTACGGGTGGATTGTTTCATCCTTCGGTAATAGTGAAGGAAGTGAAAAGGAGAAACTCAGCTACGTCACGATCGTTCGTACGATAGGTGTTCGAGACTCATCAATGTTGGTGGTGTATGACCACCAAAGGTAATATCCTGCTTTGATTTAAACACACAGCAAGAAAAGAAAAGAAAAAACAAAAACAGTGGCTATAAAATTTTTATAGCAAAGTGAGCAAATTGTTTAACTTGTTAAGTGGCATTACGATTATCCTGCAATCGTTTTCTTTGTGTGCTTTGCGCAAGTATCACTGCGTTATCCCGGGTGCGTGCGTTTATTCAATGCTACTCCAAAGTTTGCCATTTTTTGGGTCAACCTTTACCGATAATGGCAGACAGACATATACATAGGAAAAAAACCCCCCACGAACCATTGAGAGACCATGCGACAAAGGGTAGCACGCGTCAAAGGCGGTGTTGACACATTAGCACCCGTCCGGGGTATATTGTGGGGCCCGGATTGGCTTTTTTTTTATACGTTTTGGGCGTAAGGCGTGCAACCGATAATTGTGCGGACAAATATCGCAAAAGGTTGCGTCGTCGCCGTCGGAAAGGATCGTGAGGGAGCTGTTTTTTTGTTTTTCCGTTGCGCTCCAAACCTGACTCATCGTCAAAAAGCGAGTTTTCGGGGTGTACCGGAACTTGATGCGGGGGGGTTTTTTGCTGTTGTTTTTGTTGTGGAATGGGCTACTGTAAATGGGTTCCACATGTGATCAATTTGGCGTCACCTAGAGCACCTGTTTTGTTGTGTTGTCGTAACAATCAATTAATAGTTTTGCAGAAACACGAGGCGCCAATATTGAGCGATACATTACACGTTTTTTTTTTGCTGTCGCTTTTATCTGGTGAAGCATTACAAAACATCCATTAAATAGCAAAAAGGGGTAAATATTATCGTTTACTCTTTACCCCAAATGATGGCCACGAGTTATGTTTTGTTTGGAAAATATATTACTTATTTTAATGTGCACACACACGCACACATCCCAAACATAAACGCGCTGCACGTGTTTGCTTATCGAAACAAAAGGTGCTAAAGCTTGAATGTGCTACAGTGTTGTGAATCTATTGGCACATTTGCTAGCGACTACAGATGTTGTTGCAAACATTCCACCAGCATTCCGCATTTTTGTGCTTCAGCTGCTCCAGTTACTGATCCAGTTTGGTGGTGTTGTTCGAAATTTTGTTTAAATGAAATAAGAATATATGATTTGCATGGTCCAGGAAACCCAAGGACAAAACTGCTCCATTCATTCTATTAAAACAATTTATCGGCATTTTTTTCTCTCCCCGTATACATTCTGGATGATTCTGTATCGGTATCATCTTTGTTCGGTCGGAAAATCTCAACACTCACACACACGCACACACAGGTGATGATAACAAGTGCCTGCGCACGATGAAAGCGCAACGCGGTACAAAATCAACAACTGTCACTCAAAGTCGCGGGCATCGCGCTGTAATATGGTACACCGGTACGATCACGTGGAAACGTGATCGTGGCCATGAATCACTTGTCTCGGATGCCCGATGCCATAAAACGCACACGCATAAAAGCGCGTAGCTTTAGGTTGGGAAGATCTTTTCTTTTTTTATTCTACCCTTTTTGTGTTAACAACTAACCTGGGATTTGCTGGGCCGTTGTTGGATCGACGATAATCTTTTTCTGCTTTCTTTTTTTTTTCTTTCAACCCAAACACACACACACACACTCACGCAAGGCAACATATATGGTGGAGTAAAACCATAGACGAACCGTTGGACAAAGTGACATCCAATTGAGCCAAATTGAATTAGATGGGATGACAAATTTAGATGGCGAATAATTTGATTATCCTCCCATCCTTAGCCATCTGCCAGCGCTTGGGGGGTTTAAACACACACACACACACACACATACTCGCACTCAAAGCCCTTTACGGTACGTTTAAGCTAGTGTGGGATATGTTTTTTTTATAGCAGCGTTTAAGGGTAGAATGATCGTTTTGATGTGTTCCGTTTTGTTAAAGATACCTTTCTAAAATTTTTGTCATTGTGATTTTTTTTTTAATTTTTAAAATACTAATACTAATATAATATTTATATATTTATATAATAGTTCGTTTTTGAACGAGGTCTTTTCTTTATACGAATTTGTTTCGTTTACCTGGTTTGTCTATTTAATTTTTAGCTCCTTTTTCATCTTTTTGTAGGTATATGACCAAAATCAGTTTAATTACTTTTAATCAAGAATTATATCGGTGTTTTTGTGAGCTTCTTTAGTAGATCTTAAATTTTTGCTGACATTTCCCCTGCATCTTTGGCTTTATTATTCATGGACCTTTGATTTTGAATTTCTAAGCTTACTTTTGCAGTTCTTATTTAATTAAGGATGAAGTTAGTAGAAATTATAGCATGCTAGTTATTCGCTATAATAGCAATGTATTATAGCGATTGCACGTTCTTGAGTACACACATAATTGTTTATTAGCAAGAATCCTTTAAATCGCACACAGTCGTCATCTCTCAATCATCTGTACCAAGGAAATTCTGGCATATGAATCCATGACATCAATCCATCTTAATTGAGGCCTATTACGCCTCCTCTGTCTCACGTAGACAGACTCACGTACCATACCGATAATAGGACCAACGCACCGAAGCCTGGCAGATCTAATTCACTGCACAATAGTGAGATCATCAGACAGCTCATAGTCTTTATAGCCTCAAAAACAGATCTTTATGACCCGTTCGATCTTATGGCAATTGCATAGAAAAGACGAGAATTGCTCTAATGTCATTAACATATTTGGGTTAGTGTCATCGAAAGTGTCACAAAATTTTCAACGAAGATTCTACACTCGATGTGAAACGTCAAAGAAATATCCCATTTAACACAGGTCCCTGAGTGGCAGCTTGAGAAATGTTTTGAATAAATAGTTTAAAAAAAAACTCGATAAGAAGATATAATATTGAAAGCGATTGTCTACTCTACATATATAGTCATAGTTTCGCTCCAAATATCAGTAATTATCATTCGAATGCTAACTATTATTTCTTATACCTTGCCTCATGCAGATTGTTAGTTTTTCTACAAATTTTAATGGACTAATTTGAACCTTTTTTGTGCGATGGGAGATATTCCTATAAGTAACAGGGCTTAGTTAGTAGGAAGTGCTTCCACTGATGTGCAATTCCACCGAGTCTGTGATCACACTGTGGAAGGTCCTTGCCTGTCATAACCAGGATTCACTTTTTAGCAATGGATTGCTCACAGTCGCAATTAAGTATCAACTCGTTAAGTAAGGTAGGCATGGGCCAATAATTTTTGAAGACCGAAATAAGAAGATCATCAGTGTAATTCAAAAGAATTGGTTGTTAAAAGTTTTGCACCATAATTGGAGTATTACAATGAAGGTATTAATACGGTCTATTTTCGAAGTATCCTGTCCTGTCTCAGAAGACAGTCGTCTATGTTGGATTTGAGAGGATACTTGAATACTAGGAAGGAATCTATAAAAAGACATAAATTCAAAAAACATTAGAATGATCACCGTTTGCCATAATTTCTGAGGGACGAACGTGTAGTATTTCAACTTAAATCGCCTCATTTTCACATCGCTCCGATCGTTGCTCAAGAGCTTCCGATTGGGCCATCTTCACCGTCAACACCAGTGCATGACTGTGCAGATTGTACCAGTTTTCGGCGGTTCATATATGTATTCCGATGAGCAGCAACACACAAAAGCCACGTTACTTTTAGGACATAAATCCGCCCGGATGTGTGGACCAGGTATTCATGAGTCACTTAGCGTGTGATTATGTGAAGGAAGAAAGAAGTGATTGCGCTACATCGCAACAACTCACAATCACATTTGTAAATGTGTGCAAAACTGGATTGAACTGGTTTTCAGGCGTAGTCTGAAGAATTTTGATGCGTAGAATTAGACGTAGTTGCCCGCAGTTACTGACGATTGTTTATCGGATATTTTATACAGTCTTCAATTTATTCATTCCTTGGCGGAATTGTACTGTTTGAACAGATCGAACTTACCAAATCTTCTTTGTAAAACGCTAAAACGCTTAAAATTCTCCTCCTACATATTGTTGATGTACAGTTGATCAAGGTCTTTACGGGAAGAAAATGTTCGAAACCTGCCAAAAAAGCACATTGCTTCATGTGAGGGTGTGTGTGTGTGCGGGTTGTTGATACAGCTGCTACATCTGGCGGCATTGCATGGAGATGGCAGGGAGGACTTATTTGCGTACACTTCATATCACATCTTGTGCGACGAGTACACAATCAGCCTCTCGTGACAGGCAATTTGCCAGAAGCTTATCCTCGTGCGATAAATGCTGCTGATACTGGCGGATCGTAAAATCTTCCCCCGGGATATGTAGTTCTGGACCGAGGCATTGAAGACTTCGGAACCTCGACTCGACAACCTCACTTTCTGCACATCTCTTTGGACTGCTGCTGGGCCCACTGCTGGATCCATTTTTGGACCCGCTAGGACAACAAACTCGGTAGTACCATAAATAACTCCTCAAACAGTACGTCTACGCTTCTTATCACCGTGTGCCTTCCCGTCCTGTTGCGTGCTATCTGCGTCTGTGCTGGATGAATAATTTGGGTACCTTGTTGGCGGGCGGCACCGCACAGGGTTCGGACTGCCGGAGGGCTTTAGGGAGTTGGGCTGGATGTTGGGATGATCACGTTGGAATAGCGTTTTAAGCTGTCGCGTTTCGCGTGATGCTGTTTGCAGTACGATAGCAGAGCTTTATCTTGACACGCCTTGGTAATCTTTCGTCTCACCGGTTGTGGTCACCAAAAGGCCATATAAAAGGCGTACGCCGGTAGCAATCCTACCTTTCGAGGTTTGCTTGCAAACCCCGTACGAGTTTTTTCAACCCGTCTGGAGAAACAGGAGTTTCCCAAGTTGCGCAAGGAGTTTGTGTCGGTGTTGCAAGGTGTAGTGGAATACTGCCATAACCAGTAGCCGGAAACCAGTGGAACCAAAGCGGAAACCAAAGTAGGTAAAAAGGGTGGGGAAAGTTTCTTCACCAAGCGCCGGGCGCGCGTGGTAATAATTTTATTTGCTTATACAATACGAGCCCGGGCTATGGGGCAATGGGGCTTAAACTAATTTTCGCCTGCACTAGTCTGCACCGGACGGCTGTGTAAATGGAACATTAAATTTTGAAACCACATTACCCAGCCCCAGCTGTGCGAATGATTCACGCTGAGATGAATGTCATGGGCACGCTGCTGATGATAATTCGATCGTGTTGAACCATTCGGTGTGTCACGATCGCTCGGAATTAGCTAGCACCAATTATTGCTCAAGTATCATCAAACCGTGAAACTGTTAATTTTTCTTATATATCAGTGTATAAGAGTATGTGTGTGTGTTATCATTGGCCATTTGGCCAATGTTCCTTTTCCATTCGTGTCGTGATCTTGATCATCCAAGGTCCATTTGAAGACGATTGACGTTGTGGAATAAAATCGACCAAGAAGCAACATTTGCACAAATTATCAGCAACATAAACAAAGATATAACGCCATATCTGAGCTTTCCGATTAGTCATCTAGAGCGGCTTTATTGTGTACGATAAGCGCTGCAGGGAGATTCCGATACGTATTAGAAAGTGAGCGCTAATTGTGACTGTAGAGACTGGGAACGCCACCGGCTACGCCGGTTTACAATCGTTGTGTTAAATACTCCTTTCCTTTAACGGTATTCAGGTAGAATTCAGGAAGCGGTAATTCGAAAAGGGTAATTTCATCCTTTCACTAGCATATTAGGTGAATGTGCGTAAATTACCGCTCGGCGGCCGGTATTGTCCAACTATGGATAAGGAAGCCCCGAAGTCTAGAACTCTAGAACTACCAATGCCAGACATGTAGAACATGGCATTGCCCGTACAGATAGGTACTTGCCAAGCCGTCCTTGCATGATCGATACTATTTCGATTTTTCGCGTTATTGGTACGATACATCAAAACATGGGTTGAGAAAACTGTACGGTCTCGGGCTGGTGAGAAAAACGACACACCGTCGGGGAATGTGCGTAGTACAGCCCACTGAACATCTCACGCCTTCACTGGGTGTAGTCACGCGAAACTGGCCGGAAACAAACTACGCACCGCGAGAGCAATCGCAGCTACCGCCATAACCTTTTGAGGTTAAAGAAAAGCGTCAGCAGACGATCGTTCCGTACCCGGAGGTGCACAAAACACAGACCGTTGGAGAATACGCGCTATGAAGGTTAAGGCTGTAGTAATTTGCATATTTAGAGGATCGTATCTTCTAACGTTTTTCGCGCCTTTGTGATACTTTAATTGACGTGATCTGTACTAACTACTATGGGTGTGTTAAATGTGTCAAAGATTCCTGTTTTTGAGGAATGTTTGAGGGCAGTGGAAGACGTCTCTTGTGCCACTAGACATGTGCTTGTTGATATACTATATTAAAATGGGGTTTGGAACCAAGATTTATAAAATATAACTTTCCTGGATAATTCTTGGTCTACGATCTTGGGTGGATTAGACCAAGAGACGTAGTACTCCACCCTCACGTTTTAATACGTACAACTACACTAATGTTGAGTTATTTAGAGTTTCTTGGAAATGGCTAATAAAGTCAAGACTATCTATGACTTAGTCATGGCAGATCAAGATCGAGACAACTCATAAAGAAGATGACTGTCAGCTGATGGGATAATTTGTTGAGAAATGAGTTGAGAACTCATTTTCTCGTTTAAATATTACAAAAAGAATTATATTTATAATATATTTTTAATAATTAAACTATTTATAATATATTTATTAATAAAAATACAATTCAATTTATCATTAATGTATGATTAAACAGAACGAAGAGATTATGAAAAATATATCTTTTTTCCAAATATTACCAGGATTTGAGATATGTTTGTTCTCCCTTGTATAATTGCAAGAATACTTTGAATATTTTAAAAGCCTCCTTTAGGAAAAAGGAATTAAAGAGAGCAAAAACAATGGAATTCTGGTGTACAAGAATAGTTCTAAATTTTTCTTTACAGCTTAATTTTTTAAAACCATTCCTAACGTTCTTAAAATTGTTGTAAAATTGTAAAAGTTAGCATGCACTTTCCTTGTGTCCCACCCACACGCTCATGCATTAATATGAGCTGTTACAGAAGATAAGAGAACTCTACATTTACAGATCTTACAACGATGACTTGATGCGCGATCAATAGGACAGTTGACAAACCTCCCTTGTGTTTCACTAATAATAGCAATTGAATTATGTTTTGAAACACATTAATATCCCGTTGATCGTGAATATTAGAATTACGATCACCTATCAATGCTGCGTAGTAGAACGTACAACCATAACGCCAAACATCTGCGTGTATTTTCGGTAACCTTCAGATCGTTTTGCTCGAAAAAGGCGTTAAGCTACCGTCTCAGCCTTACACCATATCACATACCGATCGTGTAGCATTTCCCATGAGGTGGCCAAGTTTGCGTACGATAAGCCACGGGATAGACACGTACCATGATCGGGGATGCGCGAGAGATGGGACCAATAATGGGCAAAACGGTGTGTGCGTTACCGACAGTTTGCGTATTGATACGGAGGCTAGAGCAACGGCCTCAAACACGCGTTCAGTAACAAAGCAGCTGCCGATCGTCGCGCGCACATTTGGGGTTTTAGCTCGACTGCTGCAAAAGCGAAGTTGTTTGTGCGCAAGTGTTCGAGCAAGTGTTGCGCTAAGCGTTTACTGTCCGTTCCCTGAGATTGTGCTGGCGGTTGTCACTTCACTCGCTCGTTACCACTCGCCTAGGACGGTTCGGACTTGGAAGCGTTCGGAAGAAGGATCACCCGTTTGCAAACAAGGTGTCTTTGCGTCACGTTAAAAAGGTTTGAAGCATCGGTTTTTTTGCAGTTGCGCTTTGGTGTTGCGTTTCGATTTGATGAAGATCAACGTGCCCATGTGGTGTATCGTGTCCTGTTGCTCCCGTGCAGCTTCAAAAGGTGTGTTCTACAAGCAACCCGTTCGGACTTAGAAGATTAAACGCTTGAAGAACGTAAAGCTTCACTAACTTGTGATCTAGTTCGTGATCTTGCTTTGTGTAAAATCTTAAAAAAGTGTTTTTGTATATCGATCGTAACGAGTTGTGTATTTACAAGTGCTTTTCGTCTTCGTTTGTCTCTTTACAAAAAGAAAAACAGTGCAACAGAACAAACGAAAAAATAAAAAAAAAAAAACGTTTCCTTTCGCAAAGTGATTTTCTTTTTGTTCTACGCCAAAAACGACCAAACGGTGTTAATGTGTCTCGTGCTGCTGCGCTTATCATCAGTACAGTGTGAACCAATTTTCCACGACAGAGGAAGCTATAAAACGGTCCGTTTGTTCGAGTTACGGCAACGTGCAAACGGTTGTTTGTGACACAAAGGTATGTTTGTAAAATATCCGTGCAGAACAGAGCAGATAATTGGAAAAGATCGATTGCAAAAAAGGGAAATGTTTCAGCACAGGTCTGCGTTTTGAGCGGTTTTTTATCGCCCACAAAAAAAATGTCTATCCAGGATGCTATAAAAAATGGATTCCCTTTGCTATAAGTGTGATTGTTTTCGATCTAACGCACCTTTAGAACACTAAGCGACTTTAAATTACTACCTTGCATTACATCATCTAAACTGAAACTTTGTGTGTGTGCGTATTTATGTACATGTGGCTGTCCGGCAGGGCCTTTATAAAGCGTTCAGCATAAATGCATACGAAAGGGCCCGTGCGGCCACTCAACCTCGATCGAAAGATCTCCCACGCCCTTGGCCATGGTTTTGGGCCGCACTCCCGTACCGATCGGCAAGCGATCGCCGGGGGTTGTTTTTCCGCGCAAGTGTGTGATGTTATAGCAATTGTTCGACCACCGACCGGGTGCAATTATTTCGCAAAAAAAAAAAACACACACGGAATTGTTGAACTGCACTCCGAATTTCGGTCGGTGCTTCGGACGATTGTGGTAGGTGTTGGAATATTTAAATTTTCAAACCCCGTCATCTAGTCAACGTGTCCATCACATCTATCGGATCTCAATCGGATAAGCGGTTGGTGCATTTTACTCCGAAAGAAAAGATTATCGATCGGAGGGAGGGGCCCCAGTGGAAGTGGCAAGAGCGAGCACAAACATAAAAAAATACATCCAAGCTGTTTGACTCAACGTCGAACATTGATGAACCTTTCAATGGAAGTGAGCAAGTGGGCAAGTTGCGATAATGTTTCAATTTGGAACTGACTCATACACACCCTCTACCCGCATCGGACAGAAATAGGTTTTGAAAATAATATTTTAATGATGATTCCAACAAAATGGTTTCGACATGGACATGTACAACCAAAAAAAAAGAAAGAAAAAAGAAAACAATTTAATTTTGATTTAAACATCATCCCCAATGCCGTTCCCCGTTGTTTGTGAGGCAATTTTGCGCCACGTTAATCTTTTCTTGGGAAAAAGGGAATTAAATTTAAAACGATCCAATAAGCAAGAGTCGCGGCAAGAGACCTGCCCCGCGGTAAACAAACATTGTCCGAGCAGGTTTTGTGTGGCCTTGCTTTCTTTCTATCGCATTTGATTAGAACGGTACCGGTAAGTGTACAATTCTTCTAATTCACCTCGATCCGGTCAGCCGGGTGGGTAATCATTTTCGATTGAAGCACTGCTTACAAAACAGACAAAAGTAAACAGTCGAACGTGCGACAAAAATTAAGATGTCCGGCAATTGTTATGGTCGACTTGTGTTCAAGGCATTTCGTCATGTTCTGGACGATCAGGACAGCACAAAGAAAAAAAAACAACAGAGAAATGGATGATAGACCTGGGGGTACCTTCTGTCCGTTGTGTTTTGTAAGACCAGGCACCGTTTCAGCGTACGTAGATCGCTGCCGGGTGGGCTTGTTTGATGATTTAATTAGCAAAACAAATTTTCTAATCAATGGCTAATCACGCGCCCCGCGTACATTCAAGTGCGGGTAATGCTTCCGAAACCGGAATTGCGAATACAAATGCAGCAGCTCATTTCGCATAACTGGACCAGACACAGGGTGATCCGTGACTAGCAGAAGAAGGGTAAAATTGCACCCAAGAAGCATTCTACGAATGGAGGCTGCGTATGATCGCTATTCGTAGTTGAGGAGGAGGAGGTTGAGCATTAAGGTACAGCCCAATATCCGGGAAGGTTATCATGCTTTCGTGTACGAAAGTCAGTGTTGTACGAGGTTAGCTTTCGTCCGGTTGGAAGTGAGTTTAAAGGTCAGCTTTAACTAGATTTTGTGTTGCTCCATTCATCTACAGACTGGTGTTCCGGTACATGTTTTATGAGGTCTAATTACATCCCTGATTGAGGTAAAAATATGCCTAGATCAGCATTTTGCGGAGAATAGTTGCGTGAATTTATGTTGTTCTTAAATCTTCATTAATTTATCTGAAAGGATGTAAACTATAAGAAGATACCATCTGATAGTGTCGTACTGCAGTGCTGGATCAAGTCTCTTGGAGGGCCTAGGTGGAATAGCTATTGGAGGTTCCTATCAATACAAAACTGTTTTGGTCCTATTTTTTTCTTGAGGTTTTTGAGGGCAAAGTTTTTTTATCTCGGTTGATTTACTCACCCGGGTAAACGATAGTTTATATGCAGGACACTTCACACATTGGCGATTTTCTTTCACATACACATTGGCAGATTTAAAAAACAACATTCGTCTACAATGGCCACATACACACAATAAGTATGTGGCAGTGGCATTCTTCAATCACTTACACTTTCTAACAAGTGTCACGAGAGCATATGCTGACACAAACCAAGCCCGACGCTTGCCATAATTTGTACATGTGCTAAACAAAGCTTCAGTGTTTCACATCACATCAACACATGAATTGATATACTAACCATTTCCTTGTACGGAATTAGATCCTCAAAGGAAACGACTTCACTTTTTGGCACCAAAATCAAGCAACTCTTGAAAAAATTTCCAATTTCCGGAAGCTTTTTTTCTAATATCTTGAATGTATTGCTGTCCGATCGCTACTGATCACAACCTCTCCTCATTATCATTATCTCTTCTGCTTCGTTATCACGACACACCATCACAACTATAATTACCGAAGTGATCGTTCGCATATTATTCTTTCTCTCATACTTCGCTCCTCCTTGAGGACGAATCAGAGGAAGCTTCGTGAAATATTAAATGGCAAGCATTATTTCGGGTTCGAAATTCGGGAACAAATTCTTATAACACGCTTGCCTTGTAAATCGAAATGGATCAAGAGACAGGAATAGAGAACATTATTATTCTTTCGATAAGATATGCTGCTACAATAAAGCAATGATAAGAAAACTTAGATTTTATTTTACTTAGAGATATTATAAAATACTATTTAATATATCTAGAAGTACCCAAAAGTTTGTTTGATATGCCAATAACTTTTATTAAATTTTAAGTCATTCCAATGTGCGGAAGATCACAACCAGTTAAGTTATTGATAAAAAAAAGTCAAATAGAGCGCTAATTCTGTATTTTAGTAACGTAAAAATTGAAATTTGATTTTTTATGGCATGGTAAACACAAAGAAAGAAAGTTAATACTAAATATATGTTCTCAAGAAAGAAAAGAAACGATAGTAAAAAATAAGACCAAAAGAAAAACAAAAGACTTAAACAGTGCGATAAGACAGTACTTAATTTGTCAAAAAATGCACTTCACTCTATTTAATTGCAAAAAATATGTGTAATTAATTATTTAAAAAAAGGGTCACGTGTAGAACAATTGCCTTACCGTTCTTTGTAACAAACGGAAGAAAAGTCATTGCGTTCTGCTTGTATTTGAATCAGATTTATGAATTTGCATTACCGACCAGTGAATGATTGTGAAGCAGCAAAAAGGTGTAAAATAATAGGTCGTAGAATATAGTATACATATGTATATTGAATTCCTCTTTCACACCCCCTCCTATAGCACCTTCCCCATAGCCGATAAGCGGACCGGTTTTTGGTGTTTGTGTCTCTGCCGAATGCTTACCCATTCACCGAATGGTTTCTCACGCGGCATGTCGAGTTTAGCACGAAATGCAAAAAACGGTGTAAAAGATTGACGCAAAATGCACTTGCAGGTTATTAGCATTGTAGAAACTGGGACTAGCATTGAACCAGATGAAACTGGCTGACTGTTAACGATGTGAAGCAGAGATGTGAATAATCATTCTCTTTAGTGAGTTGAAACAGAGTTGAAGAGTTGCTATAATAATTCGATATTTAATAATAATTCTTTTTTTAGATTTATTAAAACATATCTCAATATATTAATTCTTCCACAATCCCTTTAATTTTCAACTCAATCATTTTATTGGTCTTCTCACGATTCGCTTTTTTTCTCTACAAAATTTTAGTCTATTGAAATCCAAGGAGTCTCTCTCTTAAAATTGTTTCACATAGTTTTAAGCATTTAAGACATTTTTAAGAAATTTTTAAGACATTTTATTTATATTCAAATAATCACGTATCAGTAAAACGAGTAAAACACAAGCAAAAAAAAAATACCAAAATAAAAAATAACTTATCACTCCTATACAGAAAACATTGTTGGTATTTTTACTTACTTCTATTGAGTGATTTGAAATGCAAAAGTGTGAGTCCAAACAATACACTTACTCCCACGATTCAGCTCACTCACTCAAACTCTAATCTGAAATAATGTCTACCACCTTTTACTTAGATTTGAGGAACGCTTTTTAATATAATAAAAATGTTTATATAAAGAGTTACTAAGCACCATTTATAGCAGAATATTATAGCACCATTTTAATGTGCCACCCAAAACACTAAGCGCATCCTGCTGGTGGTGCCATCTCTTATGAAAGGCCGTCACACATCGATCGTGTTGTTTCACCCAATTAGTGTATCGGATTTTGTGATCATCTGGCCGTCGGTATCGGATTGACGTGTTCCCAGGCTGGGGTAGTTTTTTGTTATTTACACCAAACGTAACGCTTCGCAGACCCGTCACCAGACGCGATTTGTGGAGGTGTTAATTTTGAAACCCGATTCGTTTTCTACCGACAATTACAAATACACCCTCTAATTGCGAATTCGCAATTCCCTTTCGCTTTAAAAGATGATTGTCTTGCTGTAGGTGTTGTGCTGATGAAAATCTAATACCCTTCCCCAGGGCAGTGACGCATTACGGGAAGTGAAGCCGATTTCAAAGCAACTAGCTTTGCATTAATATTTAAGCAGATATCAATCGAAATGTAGCAGAAATACGCAGCAGTTGGTAGCAACAACAACAAACTGACATGTTATTGGTGTCTGGGACGAATTGTCCACGAGGTGCAATGTTGGAAGTAACGCTCAATTACTTCAATCATCATCATCATCATCCTTTTGGCCAAGCGGCGATGGTCGACGATTACCAGCTCAGGTCAGAATTTCATTAATCTAGTTTACAACGGTGCTTACGCGCTTGATACCGCTTCCTATCATCATTAGCCACCATTAGTGGCCGTATGACAACGGTTCACAGCGGGCACATAATGAAAGCGGACATGGCGCAGTTGGGAAAACAAATTACTTCGCGCATCGGACAGAAGTTCCTGGTTTACGTCTGGTAGCGTTTCGAGCGCTCGGTCGTGTGCTAAATTAAATGTAAAAACAAATGATTATTAATGATAACACATTCTAAGACAAACAGGTAGAATGATTTATTACACAAAATGGTTACGTTTTTTTCTAAGTTAAATTGTTACCAAGAGGTCTTAGAGTTTCAATTGAATGGATAATTAATTTGAAACAATTTGAAACAATTAATATTTTTGCAATTTTAAAAAATTGCTCATTAAAGAAACATGGCGGAAAATGAACTAATGAGTGTTTTGATTTCGTTTTTCTTTTCTCTTTGCAGTTTATATCAAAGAAACAACACAAACTAGTATTTGTATCGTACAAAAACAATTCCTGATTGTTGCGTAATTTTCTTTTCCTGTGCAAGCGCAACCAAAACCAAAAACACGCCTCGTCTACATAGGATGGTAGAAGGTGACACTGATCAGAACCAATCAAAGTGTAAGTCACACAAAAATTCCTTTTAGTATCTGTGATTTTGTATTTAAATACAAAACTTAAAAAAATTGTTTTTTTTTTTCACACACAATACCGATACAGATACCGATGTAAAGGACGACAGAGTAGCGAACGGTGACAGCAAGGATCATCCGTTGGCGGGAGTCGTTGCCGTCTCCCTGCAGGAGAAGTCACAGCTGGCCAGTCAGCAACTGAGCCTACCGCACGGACCACTGAACGGGGGCAGTGATTGTGCGATCGTCAGTAAGCAGCACGAGGCAAAGGGTGCCGACCCCGAACGGGGCGCCTACTCGATCAAGGCTGACTTCGAGCAGGCGATAGAGCTTACTGGTTATGGCAGATTCCACTACATCCTGTTAGCAATATGCGGTCTGGTAAGCACCAGCGAGGAGATGGACGTCATCTCGATGTCGTTCATCCTGCCGTCCGCCCAGTGCGATCTCGACCTGAACACGCAAAGCAAGGGCTGGCTCAACTCGATCATCTTCATCGGCATGATGTTCGGTGCGTACGTGTGGGGCAGCGTTGCCGATTCGCTCGGCCGCAAGAAGGTACTGATCGTGATCTCGATCATGAACGCGTTCTGCATCGTCGCCTCATCCTTCTCGCAAACGTACGAAGTGTTTATGGTGTTTCGCTTCCTGAACGGTGTGGCGTAAGTATGCCGTTGACAGTGCCTACATTCAGGCGTTTTGTCCACCTGTAACGCATGGTAACAATGGGCGTTTGTTTTTTTTTTAATTTCACAGGTTAGGTGGTAGCGGTCCCGTCATTTGGCCGTACTTTGCCGAGTTCCAGCCTAAATCGAAGCGTGGCTCCATGCTTAGCTTTATGGCTGCGTTCTGGACGATCGGTAATCTGCTTGTCGCTGGGCTGGCCTGGTTGATCATTCCCACCGGTAAGTGGCGGACCGTTACGAATTGCAATTGCTAGCGAAATAGTTGATCTTACTCTCTCTCTCTCTCTTTCTCTTTCTCTCTCTCTCTCTATCTCTATCTCTATCTCTATCTCTATCTCTATCTCTATCTCTATCTCTATCTCTATCTCTATCTCTATCTCTATCTCTATCTCTATCTCTATCTCTATCTCTATCTCTATCTCTATCTCTATCTCTATCTCTATCTCTATCTCTATCTCTATCTCTATCTCTATCTCTATCTCTATCTCTATCTCTATCTCTATCTCTATCTCTATCTCTATCTCTATCTCTATCTCTATCTCTATCTCTATCTCTCTCTCTCTCTCTCTCTCTCTCTCTCTCTCTCTCTCTTTCTCTCTCTCTCTTTCTCTTTCTCTGTCTCTATCTCTATCTCTATCTCTATCTCTATCTCTATCTCTATCTCTATCTCTATCTCTATCTCTATCTCTATCTCTATCTCTATCTCTATCTCTCTCTCTCTCTCTCTCTCTCTCTCTCTTTCTCTCTCTCTCTTTCTCTTTCTCTGTCTCTCTCTGTCTCTCGCTCTCTTTCTCTCTATCCGATCTCTTGCATCAGGTATCGGCATCACAACACCCGCCTTCACGTACAACTCGTGGCGAATCTTTCTGCTCGTCTGCTCCATACCGTCGTTTATTGTGGCCGCGCTGCTACTGTACCTGCCGGAATCGCCTAAATTTCTGCTATCGCAGGGCAAGATCGACGAAGCGCTTGCCATCTTCCGCGGCATCTACGTCACGAACACGGGCAAAACGAAAGACCAGTACCCGGTGAAGGAGCTGCTGATCGACGATGAGCTGCGGAAGGAGCTGGAAGCGGTCACCAAACCGATCAAGAACAAGTACAAACGCATGCTGTACGACATACTGGACAACAGCAAGCAGGTGTTCATGTCGCCGATCCTGAAGTTTACCATCATCTCGATCACGATCAACTTCACGTTCCACATCGGTTACTACGGGCTGATGATGTGGTTCCCGGAGCTGTTTAATCGGTTCGATGAATTTACCCGCGCCCATCCGGGTGTGGAGGATGCGTCGGTGTGTCAGGTGACGGACTACGTGGTTGGGATGGGATCACACTCGCAGAGCGGCGTCTGTTCCGCCACGATACCGAGCACGGTGTTCATGGAGTCGCTGATCACTGTGGCGGCGGCCCTGCCCGCTAATATTATTGCCGTGCTGGGTATGGACCGGCTGGGAAGGAAGTTCTTCCTCGTGTTCAGTACTATGGCGGCCGGGGCCTGTTCTGCGTCGATGTACTTCGTCACCAACCAACATTCGAATCTTGCCGTATCGGCCGTCTTCAGTGGTGTCATCTCGATGGGTAACGCCTCACTCGACTGTCTGATCACGGAAGTGTTTCCAACGAATTTACGGTAAGCTATTGCGTGGACCATCTTTTTTTTTAATTAAAGATTTTTATTAATTTTTGGGACCTTTTTTGGTTTTGTATGAAATTACAGTGCAACCGGAGTTGCGATATCGATGGTGGCCGCTCGTTTGGGAGGTATTATCGGTAACGTGGTTATAGCCACGCTGCTCGATCTTTACTGTCCCGCACCAACGTTCATCGTGGCCGTCCTGCTGGCGGGTGGCGGTCTGATGTGTCTGTTCCTACCGAACACTACGCGTACCGCACTGTCCTAGTGCGGCACGTCACCAAAACCACCGACTGGGCAATCAGCGTCGTGTGCATACGCTGATGAATTCAACAACGACGCCCTATCCAACTCATGGAAGCTGTTTATTATTTTTTTCGTTTTTTTATTATTTCACATTCATTCGTAAACCATATTAGATCATATTTTTTGTTTATTTTTCTATTCGCATTATTTTTTGTTTATTCTGTTTTGTTTTCTTTTGTTATGTATTTTTGTACACACGGTATAAGGGGAAGAGATTTAATCCAACAGAGAAAAAAGGACGGAGAAAACATAATGATTTTATTAAACGCGTAATGAGACGATACATATCAGCAATGCACAATTCCTATCAGCACAAGCGAATCGATCTACTACGGACCGATCAATTTTGGACTGGTCTCTGTGGAAAGTGTAATTTCCATAATCGTTCTGTTTTATACTCCTTCACTCTACCCCGTTCCACCACCATGTACCTAATTCAAACCGGAATGAATTGTGAATTAAGCCATTTATGATAGCCGCCGTACACGACGCCGTGACGTAAATGTAACGCGTGCGTGTACCCGTCTATGCAAAACCCGTCAAAAGAATTTATTGTACAGGCCGCAGTTGGGGAAGTGTTTAACTTAATCTTAAAACAAAATAGCATGCCTATTTGCGACTAGGCGTATCGATAAAGTAAATGAGAAAAACGAGAGTAGCAAATAAAACGTTTTAGCAAGCGAAAGGGTGTTGTTGTGTGTGTGTTTTTTTTTTGTTTTCGTTCAATTCGTTGCAATAAGATGAGCTGTGTTTAATGAAGGAATTTTGTTTTTTTTTAACTATCGTGTATCGTTTTTGTGCATCAAACAAGTCATTGTATCAGTGTGTATCGGTTGTGTGCAGATGAAATAATACGTTCTCTGAATTAGAGACTATTTTCCGAACGGTGAGACACCAGGCGTCTCCATCAAAAAGGAAGACGAACGTTGGGAATGGTTCTGGGCACAATATACAAATGAAGAACATTCTAGTGCAATGTAGAATGCTTTTTTTTTTGTTTTCTTATGACAATAATTTAACTATTGAAATTGTAAAAATAGCCTAAGAACAATAATGTGTGCAATGAAATACCTTTTTAATTCATCTGGATTAATATGAATTTTAAGACAATCGATGCAATACGCTACAAATTCCAATAGAAATGTTGCAGTATCAAAAATTTGGCGCATTTGTGTGTTTTCATCTTCAAACAAATCACTTTTTTTTGTTTGTTCAAAATATTTTGGGCAAAACCGTTAGTTTAAACCAGATGGCTTGTCGGATTATTCGTGCTCGAAGCTGCATTCTGCTCGAAGCTTCCAAAGCTTTATTTGTCGAGCAGTTTTCTCACTCGAGTGAGAAATTTGCTGCAGTTTCTTCTCACTCATTCCTGCACATTTGAAATTGTCTCACTTTAGGAAGAATAATTAAATCATTTCATTTACGCACTTGCTGTATTTGTTGGAACTGTTCAAGGTTTTACAAACCATATTTACGGAAGTTGATCATGCTCATGTTTCAGAAGCGGATATGGAACGTTACATGTTCAACAGCTGCATCCTTATTAGAATTTAGACGCATTCCACCAACTCCATGACAAGTAAAATTTTTATTACAACGTAAATAACGCTGAGTTGCATCAAATACAAGGCCGCTTACTAAATATTGATCATATTCTTCAAACTTATTCACTTTTAATGTATGCTTCCAAACAACCTGTTCAAATTAAAAACAAAACGAATATTTGACATTTGCCTCTTGACAGCACGAAGTCAACGTCAAAAGAGAAGGTGTTTACATTACATTAATATGGCCGCCATGGGAAATATTATTTTGACAGTTGTCCAATCAACTATTTATATTTTTCGGACGTTTTGTAATAGGCAAATAAGTCGTTTCTACTTCTTTTTTCTGCTACGAATACTCTTGGGACAAAGTGCAAATTGTTAAACAAGTCCACTATAAGAAATAGAGCTCATTTCGGCCATCTTGCTGGTTGACTACTGTCACACTCATTCCCCTTTTTGGCCAGACATCTGTTGGCAAAACTTGCTGCATGCACGTACCTCATCCACAGCCACTTTGCTCAAATTTGCAAAAATTGGTGGACGTGGCTGGACGTGTGTGTTTTCCTTAAAACAAAAGTGATCTAGTGAATCCGTTTTCACATATTATTCCAGTCCACCAACGTGCACAGCAGGGAAAATAGGGTTAATTACACTGGACGGAGCCGTAACAATCGGGCAGCGCCACGGGTTTTTAGCCGTAACGTGTGCAGTGGGTCTGGGATTGTTTGCACCCTTTCTTCTTTCACGGCACTGGGTTGTGGCTATGTGTCTGTCTTCGGATGGAATATTCGATTAGATTCGATGCATCCGAGCACCGTCCAGTTGCCAGTGCGTAAATCGTCTCCGTGTTGGTGATTTGTGTCAAGTGTCCCGACCAGTGTTGTACGATTGTGTTTCCGTAATCAATAAAATCGCTACCATCCAAAATCAACGTGTGTGTGTGTGTGCACTAGTGCTCCAATCGGTACGACTGTTGCCAGTATCTCCTTTTTGGGGTGGGAGGGTTGCTCCGTCGCTGTGCTCTCTGTGTGTGTTTGATTGGCAACAAAAACAAAGCCTACTGCCGTGAAGTTTGAAGACTAGCAGAAGAAAACGTCCTTGGTGCACGAGTGGCTGCCGTCGTCAGCGTCGTCATCGTTGTCGTCGCGTCGGTCACATCATTAGAACGAGTCAGTATCATTCGGTTGCTCCACTGGAAGGTGGCCTCCAACGACGAAATCCCAGATCGTCATCAAGTCGTGTGGCTTTCTGCAGCAATCGCAGTGTGATCGTAGCCCGTTCTTCCATTTCGCACCCGTGGCATAGTTGTGTGGTTTTGTGGCCAAAAAAAAGGAAGAGTTCGAGAAAAGCATCGAAAAAAAAATGTCCGAAACACCAATGCCTGGATCGGCAAAACCTGCCGGAGGCACAACCCCAACACTGGTCAGTGTGCCTGGCAGTGTGGTCGGGGGTGTGGTTGCTACCGCTGCAGCTACTGTTGTGGCAAGCACTGTAGCGAACAACAGCAACAACACCGGTGGCAATCCGAACGGGTCCAGCACCGTGGCAGCAGCCTCTCAGGCGGAACCCGACATGAAGGGTTGGCTGCTAAAGTGGACCAACTACCTGAAGGGATACCAGAAACGGTGGTTCGTGCTGTCGAAAGGCGTGTTGTCCTATTACAGGTAGGATGGTCGTGTTGCATCACAAGCGATTATGCTCATTTCCATAGTGCGTCAGTATGTTTGCCACACCGTTACACTTCCGTCAGTACCAAATTATATGACCTTCGGTTTGCCCCAAAAAAAAACCGTCTTAATTTATATTTCCTCGCGGTCTTGTTTTACTATTGTTTTGTTTTTCTTCTAATTTCTATTTAACTAAAAACTCCCCTCCCTTTATCCCCCTTTTCCTTTTCGGTTTTGATGTGGTATTCGTTGTGTTTGATATAATTTAGTTAAAACCAAAACACTATTGGTAAATCGGTTCTATCCTATCGTAACTCCTAACTGGCGGCTCTTGGGTATCTTTACCGAATTAATTCTTTTGTTATTAAAAAAAAAACCTCTTCAATTTATTAACAAAATTATTATTTTTCTTTTAGATTGGTTTGCAAGTAAGCTTTAGCACACAGAGCAAGTGTAGCAAAAAACCTATCGTCTACTGTCTGATATTTAAGAGTCGCCAGACTCCGCACTTTAAATCCTCCACCGGGACGGGACACAGTCGTCACACCACCACACCAACCTTCTCTGCTCGCGCGACAGTGAAAGAGAAGTTTTCAGTTTTCTTTTTACTTAATTTACACCACATAAATACCACCCGGTAGTGTGTCATCCAACAGCTTTGTGCCCCATCAACCACAGTATCATTGCCGCTTGTTTTTTTTTTTGTTAATTTCAACCTGTCATCCATCTCATCTTTGCGCTTTGCTTTGTAGCCAGACTATTTATAACGCCAAACTGGTGTAAAATCTCAGCAGCCCGCGAAATATTCATCGCTCACTGTTCTGCACCTGCAAAAGCACGTTGGAACTAATGCTGGGGGATTCCATATTTTTTTGAGGGAGCAAAAGAAGCTTTGGGGTTGAAACAAAACCCCGAAAGAAAACGGTTCAAGGTGGTGCTGCAGCTATGATGCAACACAACACGGACGCTTTTAGGCGTTCGAACGTCTTGATCGACAGAAGGGTACAGCAGCTCTGGTATTGGTGCAGGCGCAGGCGATTGTTTTTGCTGCGATACGTCGTTCGTTTCGTTCGCTGGTATATGTAGGTGTGGAAGAGGTTTTCGGTATTAGTCAAGAAGCAGTAGAAGGGATTGTTTATCTGTTGCCAGCGTCCCCAAGAGCATCAAGAGGGGCAATAAAAACAGGAAAGGTACGCCGGGTAACCTGTCCACCGTCCGAATACGACAGTGACAAAGGACATTTCGAAATTTTGATATTCGTAATAATAGCTATTTTCGACCGAATGAGGAAAACGTGTGGCGCTAAGCTCGCCCTACTTCAGTACGCCAGCTACACCATTAGAAGGACATTGTTCTTGGTAGAATGGTGTTGAAATTGAGAGCAATAAATCGAAAAACTGCTAGAGCTACATTCTGGAAGAAATCCGACCGTCTGTTACGTCACGGTGAAAACTTTCGATGGAAGGCCATCTACTTGCATAATAATACGACACGACGCGCAAAATACTGTTCGAGTTTTCTTGTGCCTCTGTGTGAGACGACGACCACCTTAGTTCTGTTTTGCTGCTGCTGAGAGATCCCATCGTTTCCCAAGAATTACGATTGTATTCACATTAAACTGCGAATGCCAAGGGCGACCGGAGGGGTAGGGGTTGTAGTTTGAATGGGGGTTTAATGACCAGGTCCGTCTTATCGGGCAACGGGAATAGATGATCCCGCTTCAATCCCTCTCGGTATGGCAAAGGGCAGGAACGGTACGAAACACCTAAACCCCAACATTCCTATCTCATCTAGGCTAGGCCTTCCTAGGGACGTTATCAATTTTTGAAATCGTCCAGCATTTCGAGTACATTGGACTTGTCAACTGTTAGCGTTAACAGGGAACGAATTGTGTGTGTACAGTTGGTGTGTTGTTGAAATATTTATTAAATTGTCTTTTGCAACCTGTTTGCCGTTGGTTGTTTTGTGTTCAAACAGGACACTTTTTATGAGAATTTTATGTTGAAATAAAAATTCTAGACGAAGGATGCAGTAGATTACAGTAGATACAGCTCTGTTCAAATCTTTAGAGTTACCCTGGTTGCAATAATTATATGATTAAAAAATGATACGAAAAATAAGAAAGTATAAGAGCATATAATTCGTGGTTTTACATATTATGACGAATAAATTGAAAATTTATTCCACTACTATGGGACATCATTAGCGTCAGAATGAATAAATTGCTTATTGCATTTATTGAAATGAAATCAAATGTTATTTGAAAAAAAAAATCCAAGAACAACATTTTTCCTGAATTAGAATAATTAAAACCTGAACAGTTTTGTTTCGTTCCCCAAAATCTTAAACAGTCACCTGTAACTTTTGTTTAAACTGAAGCAAACTGTAGCAAAATACGCTATTGCATTCTTCTTATTTTGCTGTCATTGGTTTTGCAGTTTATATGTCAAATCACCAATGGAACTGACATTTCCGAGCAGCACGAATAATCCGATACTCGTTTAAATGATACCAGGATAAATGGCTTTAGTAGGGAAATGTTCATTTTGCGTATGCAGTCGATATTTCTACCAATTTGTTTATTAAAATTTTTAAAGTACAATAGAACGTCGATTATCCGGGGTGTTCGGGACCGAACTGATGGCGGTTAATCGATTTCCACGGATAATAGTCCCTTCAATATCAAGGTCATTTTTCTAACTAAATAAAGCGTATATAGTATCTATATACTATACTATGGTGATCCTTTGAATGCTTAAAATGATTCTGGATGAAGCAAATTATTATCAAATAACGATTAAAATTTAAAACGTAAAATAAAATCATTTGAAATATATCTTTATGATGCCGATATTAATAATTTTAACCAATCTGACGGCAGAACAAATGTTCATTACGGTTGAACAGCTATCAATTTTGGGCGCACGGTTAATCCGCCCGCCGGTTAATCTGCCCCGGATAATCGACGTTCTACTGTATATTACAAAACACATGCTGTTAGTATGTTGCTGAATATGTATTCAAAAATATCCGTCATATAGGTTTAAAAATAACAATAATCACCGTAAAAGGCAAGTTAGGCTAGATAGGATGAGATCGGAAATAATCTTTGCAAAAAAGTTTTTATGCTCGTTTGATGCAAACAATATTTATAATACATTGTTTCCGTGTAAAAACTGTGTTTTTTTTTGGTTTTTTGTCGATCTTTTTTCATTTAATTATTTAACAAAATGCGCATCCTAGTCTTTTGAATGAATCATACATTTTGGTTTGTTTACTTAGGTTGGAAATAGACGAAGCGAGATTTACGCAGATCGAGTAATACGCGGCTAGTTTATACCAGATTTAGCCCAGTTCAGGTGTCAAATTTGCCGCGCCTGCTATCGCGCCCGCGTTTCCGCAGAGTTGTTGAAGTGCAGCAACTCTGCGTTTACTCGGTAGCGAGATCGATGACATAAAGAGTTGTTTACAATTTTGTTGATGATTTTCTGGTTAAGAAGAACCAAAACATAAAGATTTCGCTACAATGACTTAAAACTACAACAAAAAGAGTAGGTTTATAGCTGCAGTAAATAGATTTTCTTAAGCTATTGGCACTGCGTACGCGGTTTGGTCCATACACGAGGCGCGGTTTACTCGCCTGTTTGACCGACGTTATACCAAAATTGACACCTGCGTATTACTCGATCCGCGTAAATCTCGCTTCGTCTATGTCCAACCTTATGCTTCTACCCCCTGCTGATTGGTATAGAGAATTAGATATTTTATTCATTTTACTCTTTACCATACACGGTTCAACTTACACACATGTACATAGTTGCTTTTTGCACTGCTGTGAATTTTGCATGGTTCGCAAAAAAAACACCGGGTGTAAAATAAATTTCGACCGTAACGCCAGCGTACATTTTGTGTGTCATTTGAAATTTATGTCATCATCCATATGAATCGCAAATGACTTTCAAATGGTAGCCTCTAAATTATCATTGCTCTTTGCTTGCTTACTAATTTGGTTTAGATTTGCTTTCTTTGTGTTCATATGAATCATTCATAGCTTTTCATTGTTTTTTATTATTAATTTTATCCATTAATTTACTAACTCTTCTTACACAGCATGTTATTTTTAGTGAAAAAAAAATGTTTATATCTTATTTATGATTAATATGAATTTGTTTCGATTGTATATTATGATTCGTATCGGTTTAATTGATTCACATTCAACAATAAAAAAAAGATTGCTTAAATTGCTTCCTATTGTTAGATGATAATAATGATAATAATATGAAACAAGAAACCTTTCTGATCGGTAAAAATGCGATAAGCAGCATTCAGTGACCCTTTTTCATATGATACACAAATTCAAATAAAAAAAAACACACATACACAATATAAAAAATATTAAAATACTGAAAGGATCACAACAATCACAATCTGATTTGACTCTGGGGTGTTTGTTGCTATCAAACAGGGCTGAACATGGAGCCGGACCGTATGCTGGGGGCAGAAGTGCCGCGGGCAAATTATCTATAAGACGCCGCAGGAAAGGCCCCCGACCCGAGTGAGTAGAGCGACTCCCCCCCGAAGGGATGAATACAAAAAAAAAACAATTAAAAAAAAACACCAACACGACGTGGAATGAGCAAATCTGCGAAACATTTTCCTTTCTATCGGAGTTTGGAAATCGTATCTGCCTAGGCTTACATTCATTTCGTATTAATGAAAGCATTTGATTCATGTTTTAGAAACTTTTCTTTTATCTTTTTTTTTGTTTTTAACTTATCTATTCTGATGTTAGTATTCGTTTCGTTTGTTTTCATTATCGCTCTTTCTTGCATTATTGATGTTTCTATCTATCTATTACTTCTGTTATACTCTTTTTGTATGCTCTTTTTTGTATTTTGCATTTATTTTTGTCATATCTTAAAGCTACCTTTTTGCACTGCTCACGAAAAGGTTCAAATATGCGTTTCAATCACACCCTCTCTTTTTGATGTATGGTTTCCTATGATCGCTCTGTTTCTAAGCTTATTCATTAGCTTATGTTGTGTTGAACATCTGACAGTTGCACTTCACTTTCCAACTGTCAGTGTTTTTTGATCATTGCTTTCTTTCGTTGAAACTGCTACTGTGCGGTCGCTAGTAAGACAACGGACTGGGAGGTTTCGTGAACGATAGATCATGTTCAATTTCAAGAAAATAATGTCAACTGTTTTGCTTTAAAAATATATAAAAATAATCTAAAAGCATGTTTATGTAGCTCTCACCTTTCGATAACGACGTCATTTTCATATGTATTGATTGCTACTAAAAACGTTATGTGCACATTAAAACTATTTTTCAAATCCGTCCACCCGTCCACACACGTTTATTAAATAGAATTGTATGTTGTTTTATTAAAACTTGTATCGTTATTAGTAGTTTGCGTACTTTAAATAATCCAATACACTTCTAAATGCTTTACGTGTAACTAATATTTTACGTCAAAATAAATAATAAAATCGATGTGATGTGTACGAGGAAACAAAAACATAAAATATAAAAAAGTATACTTTAACTTAAAATAAAACTGAAATTTAAATTATTAAACAGACAGGAGAACTATTTCAAAACAAGAAAAGTTAAGGTCTGAAGAAAAACATTTGTTTGTGATAGATTTATAAAACAGGTTTGGTGTCATACAGAACAATTATGCATGCAAATGGCACGTATCAGTTTTTCAACGATTTTTCGTTTTTTTTTTGCTTGTGGTTTGCATGTGTTTTCGAGGGATCGGTGGAGACGCATATTCTTAACACAAAAGAGTTTAACGCAAGTGTAACCATTTTTTTCATTCCTTTATCATATGGTTACCTTAAGAAAAAAAAAGAAATACAATGTTACACATTTAAGCATTTTATATTTCCTTTTTCTTTGTTTCTTTACTATCTTTCAGTTCTAAATGTTTTTTTCCAAATTGTTGTAGCATAACGAAATAGAGTGGAACATCGTTTATTCGTGTGTGTCGGATTATCCGTGCCGTTCAGAAATGACAGTTCGAAACACGATTTGATATACTAAACCGATGGCGGGAAACAGTTCAAACGCTTCAATTAAGTGAACCGTACTGTATTTTCTCATTTTCAATCAGAAAATTATTAAGTATTTTAAAGTAATTAAATAAAAAGTGTAATAAAAACGTGCATTTAATAAAAAAAACTAATGCACTAACTCAAGTGTCAACAAAACCAGATGTACTTTGTACACGTGTTGTCCACTTTTCCCCAACCATTGTCCCGGGTCCGGATAGGCACGGATATACGACGTTCTAACCGTAATTAAAAACGATTTGCAAAGAAGAGGATAGCAAAGGATGGTAGAAACAAATTTAACAAGAATTATGTTTTGTTCATTTTATTATTGTTTTGTTCTTTCTTTTTCCTGTTTTAGATGCATATTCTTTTTTTTATCCAATCCGATTACTAAAACCCTAGGACAACCCCGTGTGTCCACGTTTTCATCCATCCATCCATCGTCCCTTTTTTTTACACACACTTATGCAGCGCAAGACACTGACCTTATCCCCCCTCCCAATAATTTACCCCGCAGGAGCAAAGGAACCATGATGCAATGCTTAAGAGCCCCACGTTCTCCAACTAGATTGGTACCCTCCTCCCTGCCAGACTCGAATAGCAATAGCAGCAATGCGCTGATGAAGAAGCATAGCAAAAAGCTGAAAAAGTAATTAAAACTAAACACACACCCCCACACACACACACACACCGTCGTGTTTGTAGCGTTTTGTTGTACTATAATAGAAGGGTAGTAGAAAATGGTGGGACGGAATGGGGTGGTTTTTTTTAGTGGTTCTGATGCCTCGTTCTGGTTCCTGTTTACTAATGCCCATTGTTTGAGTACGTGCTAGTTTCTGTTATGTTAATGGTGACGGTATCATACACTAGAAGTAAATAAAAAAAGCAAAGCAAAAACATACCTAGATAAGCTTCTGATCGACATCAGAAATAGTACTTGTTAATAAACACATCAACTCCTTTCCACACACACACACACACACCCTTTTTGGCACATTAAGGATATAGTTAAGGTCATTAACATGTCTAGACATTAACATCCAATCGAGCGGCAGCATTTTACAGAAGTAGAAGGAACAGTAATGTTGTAAACGCTGTGTGGTTTTTTTGTTCACTGTGAAGCAAGATTTATGTTTTGCTCCAGCAAGACATTTGTAGATAATAAGATAATGGTGGCGGCTGTAGATAATCGTTGGCTATCGCATTCATCTAATGTCCTTTCCATCAGCTTTTCAAAACTGCCTTAAAACACACACAAAACCCGAAAGCTCTATTCCGCCTTTTTGCTATAAAATGTTTTTTTTTTTGCTATAAAAGCCTGTAAACACATCATCCACATCCTTTCGCTCTTTGTCTCCTGTTTTCTGTGTTCATTGCTTGCTGTTATCTGTTATCTTTTCCCCTTTAATGGGGAGTTTGTTTTAATTCACCGCTCATTTAATTATTATCCCATGTTTGGTTCTCCATTTCCTTGCGTTTCGATCGGATGCTTTGATTTCGATAAAATAGCACGGCACAACAGCAAAAAAAAAATAAGAAAGAAAAGGATATCTTTCCACAAATTACCACGGGATCGGAAAGGAATCCTGTTTCTTTCAATTCGTAATGGGTGCTTTCGGAAATAAGCTACGATCCACGCATTCCCCTAAACGCGCTGCCAAACTGCTTGTCCTCTCTCTATCCTTTTATCGTTTTGTTTTTTCTTCACTATTTTTCACATGCCACAAATCGCGCCCCCCCCCCCCCCCCTATCGATTCCCTCATTCGGTTTTCTATCCTTTCTTTTTCGTTTTTCTCTGTGCTTGAATATCCGATGTTTTTTTTCTGTTCTTTCTTTCTTTTTCTCTCTGCTACACAAAACATGCCAACACTGCGTTGCCCTCTACTGGTTTACTGCGAATGTTTGTCGACTGACTGGCACTTCCGTTTCTTCTTTTTCTTCTTTTGGATTTGTTTCCATGCGTCTGCGGATATGTTTGCACCGAATACAGAAATCAGGCCGAAATGGCGCACACATGTCGCGGCACGATATCGCTGCACGGTGCTCTCATCCACACGGTCGATTCCTGCACCTTCGTCATCTCGAACGGTGGCACGCAGACATTCCACATCAAGGCCGCCAACGAGGTCGAACGGCAGTCCTGGGTGACGGCACTGGAGCTGGCCAAGGCGAAGGCAATGTAATGTATTATATAGTTGGGCCTTCCGTCCTGTATCCGTCCTGTGTGTAAACTAATCTCGAACCCCCTTTGCTTCACCTTACAGCCGTGCGATGGAAAGTGATGAAGAGGAGGAGGACAATACGGCCAACACGATACCGAGCGAGGAGCTGAATTTGGTCGTGCGGGAGCTGACGGTTAGGTTAGAAAATTTGAAAACATGTTACGACCTTATCACCAAACATGGGGCCGCCCTGCAACGGGCCCTTTCCGAGCTGGAAACGGGTGACGATCTTGCGAACAAAACGAAAATTGTCAGCGAACGTGCGACACTGTTCAGAATATCGTCCAATGCAATGATCAATGTAAGTATTGTAATAGGTTAAACAGACGGATCAGTCTCTGCTGACGATAAAATGAGTAAATGTGAATGATATCTTTTGTTTGGCTGTAGTTATGTATGTACTTTGTGTAGTCAAAGACGTTCGACGATAGTCGTGTGTTTCAGTGGTCTGTTATACAAAAATAACTGTGGTTCGAATCCAATTTCGTTCGGTTATTATAATTGGAACATTTTGGTCCCACAAAGTAGTAAAAATAATTTGGTTGCAATGGACAAAATTCAGGATTAGATCACAGAAACGTCAACTCAAGTAGAAACGTGTTTTTCACATCTTCACAATTTTTATGGCGGGTTTTTTATAGCGACGGAACCGGGTATCAAATCCAATCCGGACCGAACTACCATACGCAGGATTGACTATCCTTCTACGGTTATTTAAGCTAAGGAAAATGACAAGCCAAGACCTTCCTTCAGGTTATAGTGCTACATAAGAAGATTTTTTATAGCAACCTAGTATAACGTCTTACCGTGTGGTCTTTTAACGTTTTTGACGTTAAAAATTTGGCAAACTTTTTAATAGACCAGACGGTTATTCAAAATGTTCGACAATTGACGAATCAAAAATTATAATCCACACAAATAAATTAGGAGGAAAATCATCTATTAAATTATAGAAAACCTCAAGAAGAGGCTTTTTGCATAAATCATTATGAATCTGATTTAAACTATATTTTTATACTACATTCAGAGTACTTTACTATAAAAAGTTATTATATTTCGCCACTTCCAAAACCTTGTCATTTGTAATCGATACAGAGGAAAAAGTGTGATCGAAAAAAACAACTGAAACTAAAAGCAGCAATTGTTTTGTAATTGTACCCTCTCTCTTTCTTGTATGGAATGGAATGTGTCATATGAAATGTCTCCATTTACTGTGTCTAAATAAAGAAACGCCTAGATAACAAAGACGGCTTCTCCTCCGTCAGACGATATCGCTTACAATACTTTTGTTTGCCGGCGCCCACTTCTGGGCACGTGAATGTGCGAGTCCGCGGACTTATCGCGGATGCGGTGACTAGGCACAAAAAAAACGCACAATACGCGTACCATGTACTCACTCGGTACATTGGCAGACAGATTATCTAAAATAATTCCTTTGTCATGCAGGAAAACGGTACAAATCAATGCTGAACCGGAACAGAATTCTCGTTTGTCGTAGGATGTAATTTTTAAGGGGTTTGTCGTTTAAATTTACGAGACCCTAACTAATCTTCTTACATAATGGTTTGTTGTGTTAATTGTTGTAATTTCGTACGAGAAGAACGGAAGACACGTAAAATGTTAATAAACGTATTGTACTTTGTTGCAGGCATGTTCGGATTACTTACAAACAGCGCAGACCCAGGGTCACAAATGGTCTAAAATGTTGCAGCACGAACGTGACCAAAAGCTACACCTAGAGGAAATGGTTGAGCAGTTAGCGAGACAACATTCACACCTGGAACAGGCAGCCACTCGTCACAGGCCCAGTGAGTATAGCCTACTGAAAGAAGCGTACCAGAGGATTCGGAAAAGTCATATTACCGCACGCAAATGCCCTATTTTACCACCGTTGACAACATGCTATAATCCGAGACGCCATTTCAATCTCGACACACACACACACAGACGGTCTGGTTATGACTAAAGCTGGTAGTGTGACGTTGTTTCTACTACCGGCTGTTGGACTTTCTATCCTTATCTCCGAATGCTTGTTGCACGACGCATGTAGAAGATTGAAGGTGAGAAATTCGTACCTTCTATAGGTTGTCTGCGGGACAACACGGATGTACGTGTGATGCCGTCCGCTGGGCTTTGTTGACCTTCCCAATTTTGGGATGGCAAATTGAATTACCATCAATTAACCAAACCGGTATGTGTTGGCTTTGGCGCATGTTTGCCAAGCGGAAGAAGATTCCGTTCGTTCGGACTGCTGTGTTCGGCACAACATCGATTGGAATGGAAATCACAGTCCTCTTCCGTATGCCGCCACAGATTCATATGTGATTTTATTAGATGTGTTCTGTTATTTGTCCGTTGTTTTAAATGTGCGCCTGCGAGGTCTTGCGTCATACCTGCTACGCTGTGAAATTGGAAATTTATTTCACCTTTGAAAGCTCTTACCGCTTCCAACGAATATTAAACAAAAAAAACGCATGTACGTAAATTATGAAAATTCAGCGGTTGGATGGTAGCCGAACTACGTGTTAGATAAAACTTATTGCTGGTAGTAAACTATAACGAGCAATTTGTGACATAAAATGTGTCGTGCACGGTGCTCACTAAACTGGTCCCCGCTTACCCGTATACGGAACACGGCCCATCGAATGAAGGCCATCATCGTTTGTGCGCCCTTCCAGCCTTAGCGCAAGCGGTCGAATCACGCCACTAGATGCTCTAGCAACTTCAATCACTTCCAACAGGGTCAGAGTACACCTGCACTTGCTTCGCAACGGGTTTGAACCATTGTTCCCCCCATTTGGCGATTACGGTGTTGCCGTGCAGTCGTGCAAGTCTTTAGCTTTGCCCTGCACCAAACTGGATTTACACGAGTCACACATGCCATTCCCATTTGGCGACAGTACAATTGGTGATTAATCAAGTAATCAAGCGTGCGACATTTTGCGGAAGTATCTGGCAATGGTCAATAGTGTTGAAATTAGGCAACATCAAAATTGTTGCAAAAAAAAAAGAAACACACAAAGTTAAGTACAAAAGAGGCACCACGACAGGTGGTGGTTTGGTTAAAGCGCATGTTAACGTTCCAGTTTTTATGGCCCTTACTCACGCACCTGGTAATTTAGCAGTCCCGAAAGATGCTCGGTACGATTAAAATTGAGCTCATTAGCAGGTCCTAACAGCGGTCGCATTAAGTAAAGAATGTAATATACCATTCGGAGTCGATTGTTTCTTTCTTTTTTGTTGAGCACCTATTGAGCAGATACGTTGATAAGATCAAAGATGCTTTCATACACATTTAGGTTTTTTGTAGTGTTGTGCGAATTTGTTTCAGATTCATAAATCTAAACGAATGTTTAAACTTAGTGAATGACTCTGAATTTCTATTATGTAGATTCATGAATCCTCATTGAATTATGAATCCTTTAAGTTTCGGGACAGCAATGATTTATGTGGTTGCCTCTCCACCCCTTAAGTTGCCTTAAGTTTGTTTTCAGCGAATAATAAAGAAGGAATCGGCTCATGATTCGAATGACTCTTCACTGAAGATTCATATGAATGACTCTATTCAAAAGATTCTATAAGCACAACACTATTTTTTTGTTTGGGGTGCAATCGGAAATTTTGGATTTTGCATTTTAAATAAACCAAAAACTGAAATTTGAACTTAAATTATTATTTTTTGCTTCAAATAAGCTACTAACAATTGTTAATTATACGTTCTATTGTGAATTTAATCTGAACATTAGGTATTACAGTGGAGCGCCAATTATCCGGGTACCTTTTATCCGGCTGTCCCATTATCCGTGCAGCTCGGAAATGACAGTTCCAAATGCGAATTGACATATTCACTACAAACTAATGATGGCAAGAAATAAAAGTCTCAATAGGAAATGATATAATTAGCCTAAGCTCGACCAAATAGTACAGATTTATTTTGCAAAGTGCAAATAAGAAAATTAACATCTTGCTTTAGAAGAAAAAGTCCACCCATTGCACACTAAACACTAACATTTATCAATCAAAAGAGTTGTGCCTATTATCCGTGATATTCGCTTATCCGGCAGGGGCTGAGTCCCGATGAGCACGGATAATCGACTGTATTTGGCTTAAATTTCTTCAACGCCTTTGTGGAAATTGTGGGCCAGACAACATAAATAATGAGCTATGCTGATGTCACTAAAAACACGTGGCATTAACCCTGTGTGTTTAGCCACACTGGTAACAACGGATGGCCATACAAACCAAATATTCCGCTGATGGTAACAAAACAAAATTTCCTGTCTACTACGATTGGATAAAAAAAATCAAACTCGGCGTGCTATTTTTTTTTTATTCGCAGCTAGACTTACATTCGCGCTCACCACTGTCACCGTACAGCGCAAAGCGTGTGCGTTTGTAGTGGTGTTGCAACAGCGCCCAAACTGCAGACTACCCGTTTTTATTGTGTGTTGCTTCAATTCGCAACCATTCGGGGCGGTTGACAGTTCGGTTTTATGCTCATTCCGCTCTAGGTTCCCCGGCAGGGAGCGCGTAATCGCGTAATTGATAAGCCCTTTGTCTGTGCGGTTCCTACATAAATCCTCCCTCCCCCCTGTTGCAAAGTGTGTCAATTGTGTATTGTGCCTTAGTGTGTCTTATATACTTTCGATTTTTAAGTGTGCGGGCGGTCAGTGTGCGTGAGCGGAATCGGTGAATCTGTTGCTTGCCTTATCGAGTTGAAAATTATCGCAAATGCGATCATTCCCTGTGCGACCACTAATCGTGTGATTTCCTGTGGCATTGGTGTGTGTGTGTGGTACAAATACCTGTCGACAAGAACGGCTAGTGAACGTCGTCAGAGCGGCAAGTGTCAATGCCACTGGTTTAGGAGATAGCAAGCTTTTCCGTAAAAAAAAAACAATACACACACACACACACGTGCACACACATTTCGACACACATCCTACCATTATCGTATGATTCCGTGACGTGTTCACTGCATACACATGCGTATCCTTTCGCTGAAGTAATGGCAACATAGCGCGGCACCGTTTGAATGGGTATGTTTTCCCTTGGTATTGTCATCATCTTTGACCCTACTACAGCAGCACGTTCCCGGTCACCACCAACACATACGGTGTTGGTGTTATCAGCTTGCGTTGACCGGGGCCGACTTTGCAGGTTTCATGAGGAAATCAGCTGATTGTGACATGACGTGTAAATTAATCATCCATTTCCTGGGTATAGAATGCACAAAAGGATCGTTCCGATTGATAACTGGAACTGCAAACATGGGAACGGTAAAGAAAAACAGAACAACGTTCACATGTGTGACATCATTTCCACGTCTACGGCCTACTGAGATCGAATCGAACGTACACGGAATACACGCCAACAGTTGTGTCGAGTAACCTTGTGCCGTACTTAGCGAAGGTTTCTCGTGATGTTACTCGCTACGTTTACGCCATAGCTATGCGAGTGTGCGTGTGGCGAATGAAAAAAAAACAAACAAGCGAGTTTATGACAGTAAGTTCACGCTTCACGCAAGTCCATGGCCACCATCCGCGTCTGTACGTAATGGGTATTGGGAAAAGGGGAACCGGGTTCGTTTTCTTCTGTTTGTAGCAGCTGTGTGTGCCTTAGATACTTGGTGATCTGGCAGAAATTTGCTTCGCCAAGTGTGACGACAACGTTGAACGAAGCAGCATATTGGAAGGAAGAATCCCTTTGGCCATTACTATATATAGAAGCATACAGCTGTGTGGTGCTGCAGAAAATGGATTGATCTTCTTCACTGCTGCTCGCGGTGGTGGTCCGAAAACCCCATAAACCGCCTTCCGGTGAACCCGTTTTGTTTACGGATGCAATTTAGTGAGAAACAAAAAAAACGTTCGCATGCATACGAAAGGAATAGCTGAAGAAAGGTTGTAGGATTACGTGCACAAAATTAAAGATCGTATTTAAAAAAAACAACACCCGGATTCAACACTGCATTACACTTTTGCTACCTTATGGCTATTCGTGCATAAAGGTAATCACCATGACGACGAACCTTGAAACGGATAGCAAATTGTAACAATAAATAGGCCAGCGGACAGTGTAGTTTGTACGCGCCATTACTCCAAGTTCGGATTTTGCAATGTGCAGAATATAAATATAGTTCAACAAATCAAGCAAAAGAGGGTTCGTAACTAATGCCACATTTCAGTTGGTTTATGTTGGACGAACATGTTGTGCGTCTGTGTTCAAGAGCGTTCTACGTGTACTGAAATAACTCAGCTGCTACGTAATGGAAACAAGCGTGCAAAAGAAAAAGGCGTAAACAATTACTAATTCACAGCAATAACGATTCAATTAAATTCTTTTTAACGCAAAAAATGCTATTTAGTAATGGCGCAATAAAAAAAAAACTATACTTCGTTTGTTTTGGAATACGCTTACTAACTTAATTATTAACACGTTCAACTGACCGACTAAAGAACCTAAAGTTTCCTTTTATCGGCTCCATGAAGTCTACGCTGCATGGTATGGCGGTGGTTATAGGAAAGCAAAGGAAAAGAAAGGATGAGAACTGAAGTAGCAGAAGCATACTTTTAGGCGGTTTTTTTGTACCTTCGGTTCGGCTGAGAATTTCTGGACCCTCTCTCTGGGCTTTTGCTGCGTGTGAGTTTTCGATATCAATCGCAGTTGAGCAGGACAGTTCGTTACAGTAGCAGTTTAGCTCGAGGAAGAGAAAACATTTTCACTAATCCGGACACAATTAGGAAACCAAATTACCAGGACAATACTAATGATACATAATTTACCATAATTATGGTTTTCTTTGTAATATAAAACGGAGAGCAAAGTGCAAGAACATTATAACAAGATTAGGCTTAATAATGTGTTGATTATAAGAGAATTGTTATGAAGAATTATTTTCTACGTAAAATGTATTAAGGTACATATTTTACACATTGGCTTAGTGACCTAGTATCTCTGTTTTTTTTACTGAATAGTCCTTTGCTCCTGCTTAGGTTCGATTTACGACCTTCGGTGTATTGGACTGAATGTAGAAGATCGCCACCATATGGCCATCTTACTTTGCAAGAAATAATAATTAATAATGACTTGGGTCGTACCTTCTCGCATGCCTTTAAGGATTTAATGCAAACAAACAACAACTGATATTTGATCATTTGCTGATCTTTGTTGGCGATAAACAATACAATTTCAATCATATTTCTTTTTTTTGCAGATGCAACCACATCCGCGTCGGATGACGAAGATAACGAGTTCTACGATGCGCAAGAGGAAGGCGGTTCCGTAACACTGCAGGAAGATAGCTCATTTATACTAAATATACCGGTCACAACGCATCACAACCACCGGCGGAATTCGAACGACGCCACCGGAAGCTCATCGGAAGGGGAAGAAGGAAACAGTGAAACGCAGCAAGTAAGTAAAGAGCCGCCCATCGCAAACCGATTTGCCACTTTATTCCTTTATGATTATTAACATAATATTGGCATTGTTTGTCTTCTTTTGCAGGTATTAGTAGTCGCTGAGAATCTAGACAATATGGATGTGACGGACAGGATATCTGTACATAGTAGCCAAGCACTAACACCAACACTATCGAATCACTCCAAAGTCGTACGCAAACGGCGGACACGCGTGACCGATAAGCCCAACTATCCGCTCAACCTGTGGTCGATCATAAAGAACTGTATCGGCAAGGATCTGTCCAAGATACCGATGCCAGTCAACTTTAACGAACCCTTGTCAATGTTGCAGAGGTAAAATTTTATCCCAAAACAAAGGATAATACCTATTCTTGATTTCTACACTTACTATAACGGGTGGAAATGTTCACAGATTAACGGAAGATTTCGAGTATGCGGAAATTTTGGACAAAGCGGCACAGGCGAAAGATACCTGCGAGCAGCTTGCGTACGTGACAGCATTTACCGTGTCGAGCTACTCCACCACTAGCAATCGTACTGGCAAACCGTTCAATCCACTGCTAGGAGAAACATACGAATGTGATCGCACCGAAGACCTCGGTTGGAGGTGTATTAATGAGCAGGTAATACAAAACAATTATAATCAAGTGGAATGGAATGCCTAAAGAACGGCCTTTCTTTCAGGTATCTCATCATCCACCGATGGCCGCTCAATACTGTGAAGGGCGGGGCTGGCGATGCTGGCAAGAGTTCACAATGACATCGAAATTCCGCGGCAAGTACATCCAGATCGTGCCGCTCGGGTATACGCACGTCGAGTTTCCTGCCACCGGTAACAAGTATACCTGGCGCAAGGTAACGACAACCGTGCACAACATCATCGTCGGCAAGCTGTGGGTTGATAACCACGGCGATATGGAAATCTTTGGCGAAGGAAGTGCGAAAGGAGTAAAGTGTCACCTAAAGTATCTTCCGTACTCGTACTTTACGCGCGATACCCAACGGCGGGTGAAGGGCGTGGTGATGGACAACTCCAACCAGGTGAAATGGGTCATTAACGGTACGTGGGATTCCAAGATCGAAATCGCACCAGTAACGTCCACGAGCGGATCGATGGAGAATCCCGTATACAAGACCGGCAACTATAAGACGGCCTGGACGCGCCGTATGCCACCGCCGGACAGTGACAAGTACTACAACTTCACACTACTCGCCTGCCAACTGAACGAACCGGAACCGAACGTAGCGCCTACCGATTCGCGGCTACGGCCCGATCAGCGACTAATGGAGGACGGCAAATGGAACGAAAGTAATCAGGAGAAGTTACGGTACGGATCGAAACGGAGGTTGAGCGGATGAAAGACTTTCTTTTACGTCTATTGTTCCCTTTTTTCTGTCAATGTGTAGGTTAGAGGAATGTCAACGAGCTCGTCGCCGGCAGCGTGAAGCCGAAGCGGAAACGGCCGCCTCCGATGGGCGACCGTATCCACCGTACGAACCGATCTGGTTCGGCAAAGAGAAGGAAGAGGGTACCGACCAGCTGGTGCACGTGTACAAGGGCACTTACTGGGATTCGAAAGCCAAACAGGAGTGGTCGAAATGTCCGACCATTTTCTAAAACCATTCGGAAGAAGGAAACAAATTGTGAACAGGAGAAAAAAAAACAAATGATACCCCGTAAAGCGCTCGTCCCCCAGTTTTAGGCTGTGGAATGAAGCGCTCGTATGTGTGGAAACGTCCGCTAGAAGCTGGAAATTGCTTATTCCCAATGTTTCTCTAAGCAGCAAATGCTTTTCCTAATGACCTAACGTCGGTGATAGAGACAGAACGGAAGAACGAGAGAAATGGAAGAAGAAAAGTCGAGGTAAATCATGTATCTTCTAAAAACAAAACGTTAATTTAACAAATACAAGATTCTTAACATGTTCGAATAACTTGGTTGAGAGTGTGCAGCATTGTGAACGTGTGCAACGTTGCAATTCGTATTTGCCATCGCGTCCTATCCGTGTACTCGACACTCCTATATGCCGTCTGCAGATGATCGGGTGAAAAAAAACCGGTTGCCAGCATTTTGTATACCATACCGTTGGACAGTAGGGAACTTAGAACGGGAGAAGGGTGGTAAGGTGTGTTTTATGGTGAAGGAAAAACGGATAAACTCAAGCGAAGTGCGCGAATTGTAGAGAGGGAGCGAGACCGGGATTTAATGTGAGCTTGAAAGTTTAAGTGTGCGCGTCCGATGGAAAGGTGGTAGTAACTATAAACGGATTCTCATAAGCAAACCAAACAAAATAGTCCTGTACAGAAAACGGTAAATGCGGTAAATTTATCCACACACTAATGATATCAGCGCCCTAAAGAAAAACAAACAAACAAAAAACAAATGTGAGCTGTTACTATTTTGTTTCATGAATATAGGTGGACACTAGGCGTGTTGTTCCATTGTTCTTTGTTCAGTTTAAGTTTTCCTTTGTGTATGTGTTTCTTTTCTATTGTGTCTTTTCCTTCAATTTGGTCAATTTTTTACTCTCTTTATCTTCATGTTTGTTTTAAGCCATTTTTCACCTTTTGAAGTAGTGTTTTTGTTGTTGCAGAATTTTCCACAGAGCTCAAGTGAGAAAATATTCAGCCATTTTTGGATGCTTTTCCAGCTGAAGAGGAGTTTGTAGAGATAGAGGTGAAATCAATTTAGGAAAGTTTCTCAAATCGACATGAATTCTTTATACAAAATTGATTTGAAATTGCCAAAAGTTCGGGACAGATTCCATTTCAACTTGAACAGAATCGAGAAATGGTTAAAACATTCATCTCATCTAAAAAAAAACCCCGGTGAATGACACCAGTGGTAGCAATAAACACATAATTTATCCAACATGTTGAATGTGTAGACGGCGGCAGGGATAGAATACAGTGTAGTTAATGCATTCAAACAACGAATTATTGTTCACCAGCGATAAGTGGAACGTTACTCAGCGTTAATGATTAATGAATTATGGAAAACCCCGATTTTTTTATTCTTATTTTGAACATTGCTTCTTTAAACCCCGTTAGCGGATGAGTGAATAGCAAATCTGTTATTAATCGTAAAAGATTAATTAAATTTTCTGAATTAATGAACTGTTTAAAAAGGATTTTAAAGGACAGTTTTGACTGTTTGAATTGTATCTACCCAAGATTGGTTTTATTTTGACAGCTTCAGTTATTAATAGCTTTTTGCATAACTTTTATCACGTTTGGTGATATTTCATTGTGATCTGAAAAATCGCTGTAGAATTTGTTTTCTATGAAACGCAATCCATCCGTTTCACAGACACACACAAACACACTATTAGACAAACAATATTCGATATGAAATTGTACGTAAAGTTTAGTAGTATTGAAGGTTGATAGCAAAATCAGTAACTGATAAAGAGAAAACAAAAAAAGCTTCAATATTAGCATTACAATCAAGTTCATTACAATGGCATGATTTTAAAGGCAAAACAACACAAAACCCCCCCGTCTGATAACTACTAGCACGTTTACTAACACATGTTCGAATTACTTCAGCAAAAACCAAAAACGCCAACGGAACACGATAACGGTAAAAGGTACATACACTTCTAGGTGGATTCGGATTACGGAGATGTATGCTGGTGGGCAAGGGAAATAGTACACTTCCGGTTTTTGCTGCATGGCTGTTTAGGGAAGACCGGTGTGGAACGGTATGTAAGGAATGTCCAACGGAGTTAGTCGTTATACGCTTATGAAGCTATCGATTTGAGGTAATAAAATGGAAGCGGTACAAATCGTCCAAATCACTCAATTTCTTAATTTTGTATTTGTTTAGAGAGCAAAAAAAAGAAAAGATGATGTAACTGTTTCATTGAGCTTGATCGGAGTGCTTCATAGTAAATAATTTAACGATGATCCCACCATAAGCAGAGTTTAAGCAATCTCCCGTCCATAATCATTTTTGGGCTGGGAAGAAGAAATCTGTTCTAGGGCTTTTATAAAACGGTACTAACAGATTTGGAATAATTCATAGTATAATAATCTCTTCTGGCTTGTTCGGTAAGCTCGTAGTATATAACTTTAAGCTTATCCCACCATAATCAAACCATCAGCAACAATCTGAGAATACTTTTTGTTGGTTTGGGAATAGAAACATGTATGAGAAGGTCATGTCTGCCTTTTTTTTTAATTGTTTGAGGAGAAAATCTTCATAAAATCCTTCAAAAGGAATCTCACTTGGGCAGAGTTTCCAGATTTATCGAAGCACCAATACAATAAAAACTCTTCGAATCTCCCGACTTTTGCAGAATGACCTTCTGCGGGCTTTTGCGTCAGTAACCGGTGATCATTTCGTTATGAAATGTTAGGCACCAACAAGCAGATCAAGCTAGTAAGGCTTTCTCAACTGTCGGATCTGGTCTGCTGGTCCGCAACGACGAAGTTTCAAGCAATACCAAATGTGTACAAACCGTTCGGAGTAATTAAAAACATCAGATAAAAATGTATTTTAAAGACCTAATATATTTTTTCCACTTTCTTTTAAAAGATCTGATCGGTTGATATCTGAATGTACCCATAACCTCCCGTCGCAGTGTGTGTGGTATCAGGTGGCACGATTCTGTTTTTTTTTGTTTATCAAAATTTTTCCTCCTGCACCTTCTGCTTCTCATGATCCCTTGCTCCCTCTATTAGCTATATGCGTGGCTACCTGTGGAGCCATTAATGGGCAAATGCGATTGCGGTGGTTTTGTTGGTGGTGAATTGGAATTACTGGTAACGTTGCTTTTACGTTCATGGGAAAGGATGCGTTGCGACTTCGGTAAATTCCGTTGTATGCGTATGGGTGGTGAAATGAGTGTGACTAGTTGCGCACGCAGAAGGGATGAATATTTGAACCAAACCAAATGGACAACGGGTGCCACAACTAATATGCTGCCAGGTGATGATTGCCTAAGTAGATTGCGCTTACTTCATCAGCGCGTGTACCACGGCTTTGGCATTCAATGCCTTCAGATCGGTGTACGTTTGGCCGGTACCGACAAACACAATCGGTTGCCCGGTGATGTACGTCATAGAGATGGCCGCCCCGACCTTATCGTCGATTGTGTCAAACTTGGTCAGTACGATACCATCGATGATGTGCGGACGATCGTTGGAGGAATAATCCGCCAGTGCCTGGTTGAACTTCACCAGCTGATCCACAGCCTCATTTCCAACCAATGCTTCTCCGACGAACAGCACCAGATCCGGTTCGTTCACTTTGATCAGTTTTGCAAGGGCACGCATCAGCGGTTCGTTATCCTGCATTCGTCCAGCTGTGTCGATCAGTACGACATCAATATTGCTATCGTTTGCATATCGAATCGCTTCCATTGCAATGCCGGCCGCATCTTTCCCGTAGCCCTTCTCGTACAGCTGCACCATATTGCGGCCACCGTGCTTTTCCGGCGGATGCAGTGCGTTTAGGTGACGCATATGCGTACGCAGCTGTTCTACCGCACCGGCACGGAACGTGTCGCAGGCCGCGATCAGCACGCTCAGATTGTTCTCGATCAACCAGAAGCAAATTTTAGCCAAATTGGTAGATTTACCCACACCGTTCACACCGCAGAAGCTCATCACGAACGGACGGCCAACGCGTTTCGCCTCGAGACAGTCGCGCAAGATATCGACACGACGCTTGGGCGAAAGGATCTGCACGAGTGCCTCGGTCAGTGTGTTCTTAACCGTGGCCGCTATCGTATCGAACGTACCGATCACCTTACCCTCCAGCTTGCCGGCAACCGAATCGCACAGCTTCTGGGCAATATCGGATGCTACGTTCTTTCCGATTAAATGGTCCCGAAGCTTGTCCAGCGCTGGATGCATATCGTCGATGGTCAGATTCTTCGAACCGACCAGCCCCTTAAACATGGAAAACATGCCACCGCGGCTTGATTGCTGCTTCTTAGCACGCTGCTCTTCGAGCGCATCATCGTCCTCATCTTCGTCCTCTTCCGAATAGTCCTCACTGTCCGACTCAACGTTCAGATCCTGGATGCCTCCCCGCATACTGCCAATGATCTGATCGTTCGGCGTAAAGTCACTCTTCACATCCTCCGGGCGATCCTTCGAGCGGTCCAGATTCGGCAGATCCTTCGTGTTACCACCGAGGTCCCATACGCGCATCTGCTTGCCCGATTTCTGCTGCTGCGATGGTGACTTCGGTGACTTTTGCTTCTCCACCTTGCTACTCTTGCTACCCTTGCCCATCATTTTTTCCGCAAACTTTTTGCGACTTTCCATGATCAAATCGTCTCCCGGTTCCGGACCATTGGAGCTACCCTTTGGCGATGATGAATCCACTCCATCACCGTCTATCAGCTCCGCTTTCTTCTTTTCGCTTATCTTCACAGACTTCTTACTACCGCTTGCGGGTGGTTTCTCTTCACCCTTGCGCTCGATCATGGAGGCAACCGTTTTCTTCGATTTGGCCGAATCTTCGTAGCTGCGCATCTGCTTCGGCATTGTCGCCTGCTGACGGCCCCACTTTTCTGCCCGCTCCAGGATGCGCCGGTATTCGGCACTGAAGTCGAAATCGCCGTAGTTGCGATTGTCGACCCGTAGATCGTTCTTGTACCTATCGCGAAACTCCAGATGCACATCGCTAAGAAACTTGTCGATGTACGACAGCTGAAGAATCTTCTGGAATGCAACAACAAACACCAGCTCGAACTCGTTGTCCAGCTTGTACTGGAGCGATAACCCATCGTGGTCGTACACACCGGAGCGCTCCTAAAAAAAATAGCCAAATGTTCTTGTATAAGGAAAAAAAATACGCGTTAGGCAGTTTACACAGGACCACTCACCTGCAAAATAACGCTCTTGATTAGTGCGTTTACTGACGGTGCAAAGAGTTGGTTCGTGCTACGGAAACACCACAGCACGATACCACCTTTGGTGAAGATCGTGAACAGGTCCAACATCCTTCACCGAACACTGATGATACTAACAAACTAATAAACAACGGAAAACTTAAAAAAAACTTTAAACTATCTAATAACAACGGAACGAAAACAGCAAAATGGCAAATGAATCGTTCCTTTCGGTCACTTGTTTCGTGTGGATTGGTTCAAAAACACGACGATTCAGATAAAATTAGTTGCGTTTCGTTCCAAAGTTGCTGTGTTGGCGATAACATTGTTTTGAAATGCGTTGCGTTGTCATATTCTGTCAAACGCAGCTGTCACACTGCTTGCACTTGACGGCTGTGTGTGGAGCTGCTACCTTTTCCTAGTCTTTTTCAGACCTGCCCTCAAAATATTACGCAAAACAAATGATTAATTTTCCTTTTTTATCATAAACGATTCCAATAAATCAAAACACGATCCTGAAAATCATAAAACTTCGATATAATGTTACATCGAGTTTAAAAATAATTCAAGACCAATCGAAACTGTCAAATTGCCAGTTTTGATAATTTTTCCACGTATGCCAAACGGTTCGTACATTGCGCAGCCTGGCGAATTGCGTGGAGTTTGGTTCGGAAGAAAATTGGAATTGTCAAACATTTCATTTCGGTGTGGATTTCAGAGAGTGAAGCCGTTCGGAAGTGGTTGCTCGTCGCATTAGCTGCGAAGAAAAGGTAAGAACGAGTGAAAAATGCCCGGCCCGGTCGGTTAGTAGGTGTCTAAATGTGTACTTAAACTTAAAACAATCTTGTACAGAGCTGGAAAGGGTTAGATCGCGTTATTCTCGAACCGTTGTTTCTATGTGCTGTCTCCGTTGTATGGGGGTGTGAGGTACTTCATTCCCACAGGAAAACCACCATTTCCCGTCGTGGATTCGTTTCCCATATTTAGAAAAATAATTCGTTTGTGTGGTGTAGTGTGTGTGTGTGCGTGTGTATGCGTAAAGCACGGATAGGGCGCCAGACGGTGGCCCCGAAATGATCTTTTTTCCCTACTTTTTCTTTGCTGTGGGGAACAGTTAATCGAAGAGGAAAATTTAACCGACGCTTGGCTCCCGGCCAGTCTCTAGTGTGTGTTTGTGTGCGTGTGTGTAAAGTGTGTATGTGCGTTTGTTGAGTAGATCGTGTCCCATTAATGGGCGATTAAATTTAAAGTGAAACGAGCGAGCCTCCGGACTGTGCAAAAGAATCATTGGTTCCATCGAAAGTATTGATTTTTCTCCCTTTTGCTTGGGGGAGAATTTTCTGCTGGGAGTCAGAAATTTTTCACACTCGCCTGTGTCGCGAGCGAATGTGTTTGATAGTTGGCAAAAGTGAGATGGAAAATGCGAAAGAGAACAAAACACACGAACGGTGTACAAGAGAGAGCGAGCGAGCAGTGCTTTTCTTTTTCCCGTCATTTGTGATGAGAAAGAGACGGAATGTGCTGAGCATGAGCAGGGTAGCTACTGCATAAAGTGAGTTTTTCCGGTAGGGTGTGTGGCGCGATAGTGTGCGTGTGGCTCGCCAGCAAGAACGAAACGGAACAGAGCGTAAAGGGAAGAAAAACACACAACGAACAAGGAAAATTTCTGTGGTGTGCGCGGGGTGGTATCATCTTCGCTGGCGAGAAGATTTTTCCTTGGCCAAAATCGAGCGTCAACGCCAAAGATTGGAGTGCTGCGTGCGCTTGCGTTTAATTCACTGCGTGTGGAAGTTGGCCGTGTGTGGTGTTTGTGAATGTGTCCGATGTGTTTGGAGAAAAAGGGAAAATCGGTAGGAAATTTATGGTGTGTAATGGGAAAAAAGGCATAAATTTCGTTGGTTAAAAAAAAGGTGCAAAAAAGTATGGCAATTATAGAAACAATAGAGCAATTCGAAGCTGTTGACGTCTCTGCGGCAACGCCCTATCTTTTTAGGACGTCTTCTGCTGTGTGTGTGTGCGTGTTTGTGTTGTGTGTGTGCGTGTTTGTGTTGTGTGTGTGCGTGGAAAATGAAGATGAACTCCACTGTTTAGCCTACTGTGTTCACACGCTGTACCGTTACACGATTTTACACCACAGCCCGTGTAAGATTGTGGAAAAAGGCGAAAAAACAGGGCAATAAGGAACGAAACGAAAGATGCAAAAGTTGGTGGCTCAGGAGGAGGGTTTGTAAAGAAACATTAAAGCAGTTGGAGAAATTCGGTCGCCCATCAAAACCTTTTCCGTCCAACTCCAACAACCATCTTCACCCTGTGTTGCCTTTTGATGCGAAAATGTTGCTCGTTTCTCAATGCGAAAATGAGAGAGAAGTCGAGTGAGTGCGAGCGAATATATTAGGGGGGTGAGATGATGGGATATTTCTATTTTACTTGATGACATCATCGCTCATCTCTTGACCCATCCGTTTGCTGTTTGCTGAGAGTGGAAGAAACAGCGGATAGTGGTGTTTTTTTTATTTGCAATTGCAATTTGAATTTTTTTTTGCAATGGCCCATGTAACAAATTAAAATTAACATTTTGATTGAAGGGTGACGTACCGGTCCATTTTAAAACCGCTCGTTTGAAGGATGGAAAAAAAATTGCTCCATCTTTCTCTTGCCTGCTTCGTTAGCTGTATGTGTGTGTGTGTGTGCGTATCCACACCGAAATGGAATGGAAAGCGGCCGCTTGACCCGTCGCATACATGGGGACTGGGGCTGTTTTTATGAATTTGACCTCAAAGCCAAGTGGGCAAATTTTGGAGAGCGAGATAGACACGAACAACCTTTCCCGGGTTACGGATGTGAAAGGGTGAACGAGACCGCCGCTAGGCGACGAAAGCCCATCATTGGATGATGCATTATTATGCGTAGCGCGCAGTGGAGTATACGCATACTAGCGCAATCCAGCCGTACAACGATCGAGCCCCAAATACAGTTCCGTTTCATCGCCTACTGTGTGTTGTGTGCATGTGTTGAGTTCTGTGCAGTGAGAAGTTTTGTCGTGGGAAGCATCATCCTGTGTTTGGAAAATCTCTGAAGCAAACAAAACAAACCATATAATGTTTCGTGGTGTATATATGTTCTATTGAAGATAAGAGAAAAATAAGAAAACAATTTGAAGGTAAAGCATTTTTTTGTGCTTCATATATAACGTTAAAAAATCATGTTTACTGTTGCCAGTGAAGATATAAATTGTGGCGTGTGTGAAACCGAAAGAACAAACCCTGGCACGGGAAAACTGAAAATGGGGTTGCCGATGCAAACAGGAAACAGAAAACGTTAGACATTAGTGGAAATAGACGATGTGTGTAGGGAAGCAAAAAAAAATGGTGACGAACAAGTGGTGAATGGTGAAAATGGGGAGGTAAAAGTGAGAAAAGCGTGAAAGGAAGAAGGCGAAAGAAGTAATATAGAACAACGAGTGTGTGTAATAAATGTGCGACGTATAAAGAAGAAAGCAGACATCCGCTCCGTCAAACGCACACAAAACACGCATACACACACACACACAAACGTGCGAGCATTTTCCTGCACAATGATTGCACGCACACAAGTGCACAGCACATTGCACCCTCATTTCTTCTGGCAGAGTGTGTGAGGTGCGTGCGTGTCGTCCCTCTGTACGTGTTCCCCCGCGCGCGCCATGTTTGTGTTGTTCTTTTCCCGCTTCTGCAGTCTCGTCGCGTGGTGCGTGAGAGCGAGTGAGAGTGAGAGAAAGAGAGCAGTGCGTGCGTGTTTTTGCCGGTAGATTGCGCAATCGCGAACTGCCGTCAACCGCATTTTCGTACCCCGTTTGTGCCGTTCTGAAGTTCTTTCCGTTGCTTGTTATTATTTTCAATTTCGCTCTCCACATTTCCTTATGCTTGTCCGCCTCATCACTGTTGTTGATTTTACTAAGCGATTGGGTTTTTATGCGGGGGGGTGGAGGTGGAAAAGAAGAAGGGGAGGAATGTTTTTAAGACCATAATCGGGGGTTGTTCGCTCATCGCTCTCTGTGCGGGGAGTTTTCACAAAGACGCACAGCAATCCTTTTGCTTCTTATCAGCAAACTTAGGAAGGATTTTTGCTGTTGCGAAAAGTCAGTATCGACGCAGTGCGTGTTTGTGTGTTGTCTTGATACAGCAATCAAACAGAGGGACACAACACCCCGCAAGAAGACGTGCCTTTCTGTCTGGGAAATGCAACAGGAAGGAGTTCAGTTTCCTTACGGAACGTGAGAAGCACAATTACAAATCCTTACAATCGATGCTTCTATGCTTGTGAAAATTCCTTCTTTTATTGCTAGAACCTCGGCCTATTTCGTTCCAAAGTTCGCACCATTACCGCATCAGTGATCCGTGGTCAGGTGAGCGTTGGTTCTGTTTGCTGTTCAATTTGTTTGCAGTAAAGTTTCTTCCTAAAGGTCGAATTTTTAGCTGTGGAGTTTTCTTTAATTTTTTCTATGGTTGTATGTTTTTATTTGTGTTGGTTTTATGTTCCCTTGATGTAACAAACAAAAAACAGATAACGGTTCGTAAGCACGCAAATCGCCCCCTTCATTCCGTTCGGGATTTGGTTGAAGTTTGTCAAGGTTCTGTATCGTGTCGGTCATATGATTTCAAAACGAAGGGAAAATAATGATTCTTTTTTCCTGTTATCCATCCAATAGGGAGGAACCGATATGCCGTGACATTTATCTTTACTTTTCATGACTGTATCGCGATGTAACATGCCAACAGCAAAAAATCATAAAGGTTTTAACGTTATATACAGGTAGTGCCCGAAATACAACGGGAACATGATATGCGCGAATTCACTGTTGACAGAAATTTGACAGTTCCGTTTATAGCATACAATTCTGTTAATTAAAAAAATGTTATAATTTTTGTTGCTTACCGAGTATGCCCGGAATAAGGCAAAGGACAAGGTGGAAATGCCTTATGAAATTTGTAATTACTTCAGCCCTCTACGGCTGACAATACGGGTAAAGCCGTGATCATGTAAAATAAATAAAAAAATAAAAATAATTTTTGCTGTTGTTTTCCTTCAAAAAGTCGCCTAAAAAGGGGAACACGCTATGAGCAAAGAAGGAAGTCGACGCTTTAACTGTAGAATATAAACGATAGCAAACTCTAATTAGATAATTCAGGAAATACGAACTTTAATTAAGGTTATGGCGGCCATTTTTGGCTTATTAGACTTATTTTTACCATGTAGCAGGATAGTCAGTCCTTGCTGTCAATCCACCGTGGAAATGACGTTTATATAATAGTTAAATAATCTTAAACAACTATTAGAGGATTGTTTTTTAAAAAAGCTATAAAAACACATCACTCACTCACTACATTACACGACAACAGATTTGGCACCATTTTGCTAAAGTTGGCCAATGATGTTATTGCCATTTACAGTAGTTGGAATAATTTTCAAATTAGCACACAAATGGGCATACTCCGAAAAAAAAGGTTACGCACGTTAAGCAATATCTTCAACCTTATTGGCTCACACCCAAATGGTGACACATATTATACAAGTTCCACACCGGCCAAAGGCCTATCAGTGCCACTTCCTTCCTGTCACGAACATCGTCCAGAACCCATTTCAACTGCTGTAGAATGTTTCTTGATGGAACAAAGCAAAAATTGCTTCCGTGTTCACGAACGGTTCCTGGCTGGTAGCCAAAACCCTCTACGCTCTGGAGTGGCAAGGTCGAGAATGTTTGGTTCCACAACTTCAGGTAGAGTAGGTTGCGCAAATGCCATTTTTACGACAAATCGTTATTTCGTAACATTTATAGCCGGTGCACGTAACGGTTGGGTAAAATCAGTTAAACTTTACATCAACTTCCTTTTAAAAGTCCTTTGGAAGCAGAAGTCCTTTGGAGTTTTTCGAAGAATTGATTTGAGTGGTGTTGAATGATTTCATTTTTTTAAAAAGGCTTCTTCTTTTCCATTCATTATAATTATTTTAACTTTACACAAATTTGCCCCTTTAAATGTAATGTTTTTATTGCTTTCAAGTATTGTACTTACGTGTATCGTCATTATTCAACTTTAATGCAGCAGTGAATATGGAAAATAATTTCCCTCGCGGTTGATAGAACAATGGCTGCACAGTCGCTGGATTATGCTGCGGAATCCCAAAAGCAAACTGAAATGGAGAAGGAAAATGGTAGTTGTGGTCAGGCGGTGAAAAATACCGACACGCTATAGTCACTCATGCCTTCCATCGTTTATGGTCAGTGTGTGTGATGTGTGACGGGAAGTTCTTTTTTTACATCATTTTCGATTAACATATAAACCTTTGTTTCCTTTGTTCTAATGTTTTTGTTATATTATTACTTTTGGGAGGTTTTGTTAGGTAATATTTAGTAAAGCTTTTTTACATGCAGAATTTTTATTAAATATCTTTCTTCAAATGAATTATCTTTTTCCAAGAGATATTAAGATGTTAGGTTTTGATTGATGAGCTTAAAAAATATTTCTTTAAAAATATGTCGATTATATTTTGCCTTACTCACACCTTACGAGCACCGATGCCTATTTCACTATGCCATCAAAAAAAAAACATCGTACCGGAAAGTATTTAAGGTGAAAAGTTCTATTCACAATAAAAAAAGAACTCACTTCTGCAGCCATATCGAACGCATGTTGCAGATAGCGTTGATGTTTGGTTTCAGACATAAAGAAGTTGAAAAAAAATCCCTCTATAACCCGTTGGCAGTTGGAAAAGGGCACCCAAAGGGCAAATGAACTTTCGTGTGTCTAAACAATATAGGCATAGAAAATATGTACTTCTCCCCCACCCCCACACACACACACGTTCCATTGCTGCAACCGCCCCAAAACTGTACCGTGTTCGTCCATAAAGTTTGGTGCATTTGTGTGCGTTTGTGTGCCATAAAACATTAGTACAGCACTAGAGGGTGTTTACGGACACACGTGTAGGGGAATATATGGGATATGAAATAGGTGATAGGTGGTCAAGGTGTCATACTGTGACAGGAAGTGAGAACACGGGGACGTAATGGGGTTGTGCTGTGGCATATGATTGTTTGACCAAGTATGGGGTGAGCCACCGTATGGTGGATTTTTAACAGCTTTATTTGTTTCGTTTGTTTGTTCTGACACGATTATGAAATTCGAATGTGAATGGTGTTTTGTTTGATGCATTAAATGTTTTCAATTTTATAAAAATAATGCTTAAGTACAAATTCCGAAAATAATATCATTAAATTTGTATTAAATTTGTATTAAACTATTGATTTTAGACTGTTGATATGAGCAATGTCATATTGAGATGTTTCATCGAACAGTATAAAACAATTCAAACAAACACTATACATGGAATAAATCATTTTGAATCTGCCTCTAATATGTCTGATGATATCCAGCGGATAAGCAGCCGTACAAACCAACATAAAATGTGCCATGTTTCATTGATTTTATATTTTTTTGCGCTAACATTTTCGATTGCGTAAAATGCGCAAACAAATGTCAAGCAAATATTTGATGTTTGCTTGTCAAGTCAGCAAAACGTAAACAACGGGTGCCAGAAAGAGATAAGGAGGAGGAAAGAGAAAGAAGGATAAATACGAGAGATAGAGAGAAAGATGTTGTTTCATTAGTGAAATTACTAAATTAAGTAAATGCTGCAATGTTCGAAGTAAAGTTCGACAATACATGGATTCAAATAGATATTTCAGATTCTCACCTTACGTTGTTTATATTTTGCTAATAATAAACAAGATTGTTTTGTTGATATTCTGACAGTTACATACTACACCCTTCTAGCAACGTTTTGTTTGTCTTAAATGTTTGAAGTTTGATAGAGCGCTCGGTTAGATTGTAATTTAATAGCCTGATAGAATGACGACATCTACTATCGACACTATCAATATTTTTCTTACCTAAAACTTAAAACTTTTCACAAAAAAACATGATTTTTAATCGATTTGAACAATCAATTCGTGTAGTGTGTTATTTTCGGCACCGATGAACCGCCCCATAGGCGGGCCAGATCCACTTGACCCTCCACAAACACCACTTGGTGTGGAGTATCACAGCATCACATCGCAACAAGATTGGCAGATCTTGTGCAAAGCTTGTGGTTCTCTGGATGATACCAAATATAAACTACCGTACAACAACTTTTAGCTCTTGTCGGTACGAACCAACAAAAAAAAATGGGAAAAAGGAAAAAGGTTAGATGCTGTCGATGATGATGTTGATGTGTCCATGTCTTCTGGTTTTGGTGTCGTTTCCCGTTTTAGGGTAGAGGAAATAAAAATAAAACACCACGAAAAGGTTGGTTCGGGCGTAAAAATTGTTCTGCGTGCCGTTGGGAACTTTACTCCATCGGAATTTGTTAATTTACTGGGGAATGAAATTTAAGACGAAGTAGCATTTTTCCTTCGATGCAGTCAAAATAACATGCTATAATTAACGCATTTTGTATTATGAAGAAAAAATGTCTACGTAATCTAAATTTCAACGATTACAATTTTTTATTTTCATCGAGGAAGGAAATTGGGACATCCAATAAAATCTCGCTCTAGATTAAATAGACCAGAAAATCTTCTTTTTTATAATGGTAAAGTTACTCTCATTGCTGTATTGCATTATGGTGTAATCAAGCTCAAAGAGGTCAACATCATTTGACCTATTGAATGAGTTCATGGTACGCATCTCATCTTTAATTCTTAGCATTCCTAGCCAGCTCATATAAAATATGTATTAGACTGTTGCACTCGGTACCTTTCGGAAATGTTCCCTCTCTGCTTCGTGTCGAACAACAGGACGAATAAAGGATATCCCGGAAGTATAGACGTGTGTGTGTGTATTTATGTGAGACACACAGGAGGATTACAGAGATTCAAGTATGATGTCACACACTGGCGCCATTTCCATCACATGCGCAGTAGAACATAGAATATTTTGTTAACCATTACTAACTCTATTTGTTCTTCAACATTGGAAGGGCATATGTTACATATTTTAATAAAAAAAAGAATATGAATTCGTATTTTATTTAATTTACAAATAAAACTTATTTGTCTAACAATATTATCATATTGAATTTTTATTTATTTTTTACTGTGAAGTTATCATGCTTTGTAGTACTACATTCAACAAAAGGAAGTAAGGTGTAACAGCGCACATTCGATAAGACTCTCGAGCCGGATGGACATCCATTCAAAAAAAATGGTGGGGACTGAATTGATACCATAAATGATGTCACTGACTCTCTAGACTCTGGTGCCATATCACACGAAGTGCATTAGTGTCATCGGGCTTGCGGTGGCACCTAAAATCAAACTGCGTGTGTGTATAGGTGCGAGACCGTCTGAAGTGCATTGGTCTTGGGTGTGTAATTAACAGCGAAAGGAACGGCACTTTTTATTGCGTACCTTTGCTATGCTTATCTTCTGTTTGCATTAGTGTTCTTCCTTAACAAGTGCTGGGTAAATAAGTATAAAAATTGTAAGAATTATCTTTAGATCGTTGGGATACAATGTTACGCGTCTTTTTTAAAGATGTACAGTAGAATTTCGATTATCCGGGGTGCTCGGGAACGGACTGATGCTGGTTAATCGATTGCCACGGATAATAGTCCCTTAATTATCAAGGTTATTTATACATCTAAATAAAGCGTATATAGTATCTATATACTATACTATGGTAGTCCTTTTGATGCTAAAAATGATTTATTATCAAGTAAATTATTATCAAATAAGAATTAAAATTTAGAACATAAAATAAAATAATTTCAAATATATCGTTTGGTGACGATTTTAATAATTTTAACCAACCAGACATCAGAAGAAATGTTCACCACGTTTGAACAGCTATCAATTTTCGGCGTACGGTTATTCCGCCCGCCGGTTAATCCGCCACCGGATAATCGACGTTCTACTGTATTTAGTTTTACTATGCTTATTATGTTTTTTATGTTTATGTTTTTTAGTGTTGTTCTTTTTGTTTTAATATTTTACAAGAAAATATATGCTTAAATTCGTCAATTTCAACCAAAGAAATGAAGTATCCAGGATTTGTTGAATTAGCCCTTTGCCGTAAGGCAAAAATGACACTTACGATTTGACATAAAAAATAGCTGTAAAACCCTGTATTTCATTATTTTAATCATCTGTTTTATTTCCAATAAAAAAATAAATATTTTTAAATTACTAAATAAATAAAAAAAATTAAATTACTAAATAATAATAAATAAACAAAATTACTAAACGTTTGGCAAACGAACAAAAACTAAACATATCTCGTCACTGTAGGGAAAGAAAAAAAACTTCTATTCTGATATTCACCAAAAAGAAAAATAAATCAACCGCCCACCCACGAATGCAATAAAATGGCAGAACATAAAAAAAGTTACCCAAAATCAAAAACGAGCGAAGTTTAATCGCGATGTTAAATATTTAATCACGCAAGCTTTAATTTATAAAAAAACATCTACCTGCAGCCATTTTATAGCCCCCCAAAAAAAAATACAATTCATTAATTGACGTGACCCGTTCGGAACACACGGTTTGTTGCTAATCAACTTTCGCATAGAATCGCTGAAAGCTGTTTGCGTAACTAATCAACCAAGGAAGGGTCAGGTCGTGTGTGTGTGTTTGTGTGGAATGGTAAAAACTATCCCATCATCGATTTCGTGGTTCCGTCGTCCCCCGTTTTCGGATGTGATTTCTTCTTCCATGCAAAGAAAGTTCCGCTTGTTTTGTTCGACGAAATCTAATCTGTCCTACTTTGTTACGCCTCCGTGTTCTCCGTGCTTTTTTCGCTCTATGTAATAACCTGTGTGAAGATAATCGTCTGAATTGGTAAGGTTTCACCGGGGAGGGTGTAGAAGTTCCCAAAAGCAACAAAAAAATGGACAAGAGACCCTACACCCTTGTTATAATCGATCGAATAAGGAAGACCTGATGTTGCTTTTGGCTCTATTTGGTTAATGTATTTATATTGGAAAGTATGAGACATAACACGGCTCTGTAACCTCAGCCAGTACCCAGCAGAGAATAGTTGGAAGGAGAAGTTAGTAAAACACATTCCGCCTTAAAGGCGGTTGACCACCGTCTATTTGACCGGTTGTTTGCAGATGAAATTGTTTCACCCAGAATCCTCTTTGTTCGTAGTAAGTGTACAAACAAATGCCTCCCACCTTTAGGAGCAATAGACCCGTAAGCCTACGCAAAAGCCAAGGTTCTTTAAATATGTTGCTGCGCCGATTTGTTTACTTAGCGCTTCCGATGACACCATACCGTCAACAAATGTGTGGTAATTAGTTAGTTGCGCCTCGATCGTCTACCGGGACGTAATATTGTTTTCAATGTTTCGAAGGGTAGGAGGTACGTGTGTGTGTGTGTCTGTAGAAGCAAATTGGGTTGCGTTTGTATCACTAATTATTATGACCTAGTGTTGCTGAACGCCACACGCCTGGGATTGTCCCAGACTGGACCACACCCTGCTGTTTGCCTTGTGTGTGTGTGTGGTTGGGTCTTGTTGAGTGCAACGGAACTCATTGTAGTAAAGCAAGTAGTAAAGCAAAATAAAAAAAAAACAAAATTATGTTTAATGTAATAAATTCGTTAACCCTCACTGGGTCAGTGTATTAAAAACGAGTGTCATTTGAATATTTATTTACGTTCGTTCTAACCGTTAACGACTGAAGTTCCGTTGACCATGGGGTGGTGTTGTTGGATCTGTCATTTCCTGCCGTAACGTCACTCTCTTCGTCACACTGCCTCGCTGTCTGTTGGCAGTTTCCGTTCGTCCATTTGTGTGATCGTTTGCATATGCGATCTCACGGTAGATGGTTTTGATTATTCATTCGATCCATCGTTTCGCGCTTGCGCACCTACGCGCACCATCGCGACACTTTCCTTGTCTAAGCGCGCATCATCTTTCTTCCCCCTGCAGCGAAGGAAGTGCGCCCATTTTGGAGTTGTAATTGTGAAATATGAGCACCCACGGACATGGAGTTTTCGATGCAAAACACTAGAACCGTTCCGCTACGATGTGCATACAGTTGGTGTTGAATTACGGCAAAATGTAACCAAAAAATGCTCTTCTCAACTTACACGGAATCATTTGCACGCACTGCAAACGGCAACGGTTAACCCTTGTGTGAGTGGTTAAAATTAAGTCAAAAGAAAATTATACAACACATCAGTAATTATTTGTAAAAGAGAAATTGTGTGATTTTTTAATGTGAAATGGTAAATGAAATGTTTAAAAAAAATATAACAAAAATAAAAAAATAAAAAGGTAGAAGAACTATGAGGAGTTCTATAATAAGGTTTATACAGTACACCGTTTCTCGAGCTAGTTGGGATCAACCTCCGCTGAATTGGGATCACCATCAAGCGATTTGGGATTTTTCGCACCGGATTTGGGATCTCGTGCTGCCGAAATGGGATAGTTCTCATGTTGTTGGGATCACCTTCACTTGAAATGGTCACTTTCTCATTCAAAATGGGCTAGTTTGACAGCGCGTGGATTGTAAACACATTCAATCGATGTTTTTATGTAAACAAACCAAATTTTAATAAAAGAATTTACATAATTCACATTCATTAGATGTATTTTATAGTTCAACAAGCAGTGCATTTATAAATTCTATTACTAAAATTTTATTTGTTTACTTAAAAACATCCAATAAACGCTTGCACTCCACGTGCTGTCAAACTAGCCCATTTTGAATGAGAAAGTGACCATTTCAAGTGAAGGTGATCCCAACAACATGAGAGCTATCCCATTTCGGCAGCACGAGATCCCAAATCCGCTGCGAAAAATCCCAAATCGCTTGATGGTGATCCCAATTCAACAGAGGTTGATCCCAACTAGCTCGAGAAACGGTGTAAAGGGTGATTCAAATCATGAGTCGATTTCCAAAAGATTTATGAATGCTCAATGATTCAGGAATCATCAAAGATTCAGGAATCCTAAAACATTTATCAACTAAGCTTTCGATAAGAAACATTGACAAGCCATTTCTGATCTGACTTCATCAACACCACCGGTCTGCTCCGAATTTGTGAGGATTCATTAATCTTCAGAATAGGGATTCAGAGTTATCCAGTTATTCAGTTTAAAGTTCCATTCAGATTTATGGATCTAAATCAGATTTATCCAACACTAGTGTTTATTACTGAGGTACTAAGGTTATGGATCAACACTTGTTCCCTTTACCAAGGATTGATTGTTCCTTATATGCTTGTTCTTAGTGAAAGTACAGATTCAATCCAATTTCCTTAACCAATGCTCCAAATTGTTCAAACACGGATTGATAATTCGTATAATTGATAAAATAAAGTTTAATAAGCTTGCATTTGGCTAGGAATACCTAATGGTTGTTAAACCAAAAAGAGAAAAAAAAGTCAAACGATTTATGAATCGAATAACTGTGAGTTTTTTGCTCTTCAGATTAAAAAAAAACAAAATTTATAACAAATTCTCAGCTGCCCAAACTGATCATAAAGCTATTAAAAATCAGCACGTCACCACGTGATTTATGAGCGAAGACGTGTTTTACGCTGTCACCATCTGCTGATACTAAAATGTGCTCTCCTATCTGTCGAGAATTATAGCAAAATTTAGGGATAAAAATTTGTTTTTAATAACACAAATAATTAAATAACGCATGCGTTGCACTTGAGGGTTTATCAGCTAAGATGAAGTCATCCAGCAACGCACACTAAATATGCACAACCGCAATGCATTGGTTTCGTTTCGTTTTTTCTCTCTCCTAAATCTGTTTTCCTCGATAAATTTACTGCATTTTCCTTTGCCACCACCCCGTACCTTGCGATACGTTGGTTCCCACCCGTACCGGTGGTAAGTAGGTGACTGGCTTGATGGGATTTAAATCCAAAAATTTGCGTCCCCTTTCGTCGCAATAGCGCGAACACGCGCTTCGGGCAAACAAATTCTCAGCGCTGATTTAGTCATAGCCTAAAAATATCTTCACCGGCTTCTCTCGCTCAAGTGCTGCAGCACTGTTACACACTGGTTTGCTGACTGTTTTGGCCATGTTGCTGCTGTTGCTGCAATGGTGACGACGTCGTCACCGTCTCCTTACGTTGGTTGTGGGGATGGTGGTTTGTGATCCGCTCGTTTTGGGCTGGCCACGATTAGTGTGTGGCGGTTGTCGAAGTGTGATACGGCCATGAAAACCTAATCATAAAGGGCAAAATAGTAAAAGGGGAAGAAAACAACTTTGCCTAAAGTTATCAGCAGAGAAATAAAATTGACAGACAGTGTGGAGCATTTTAGGAAGTTGTTTAGTATTTGAAGAATTTTGGAAAGGGGATGTTGCTATTGGTGAGGTGTAATAATCTTGCTTTTATGATTAATTAGGCGCGTCTACACGATGCCAATCTTTGATCGCCAATCTTACACATACAGTCATAGAAGCCTGTAACAAAAAGATTGGTAGGTGTTCTCGTGTTTTGACGATACCAATCTTTACCAGGCCTGCTTTCTTCTTCGTACTTCCAGCACAAATTAAAAGTGTCTGAAAAGATATGTTCTTCCATCAAAGTAACCGTTTCTTACCGAAGATTACAAGCGAAAGATTCGAGGCATCCACCAAAGTTGGTTAATCTTTTCAGGCGAAAAAGATTGCCCAACTCTGCTCGAACGCACCAATACATACAAAAAAGATTCGCCGAATGTGAAAAATCGAGCAGGAATCGTATCGTGTAGACGCGCCTATTGTATTATTAATAATCCTCAATTGCGTTTCTAGTCTTTCTGTATGACGTTTGTTTGCAAAATAAAGTAGTATCTCTTCAGTATACACCGTGAGCTCATCGTTTCTAGAACTTCGTATTTTTATCGTCTGATTGATGCACTCTTATTGCAGATCTTATTGAAAACAGAACTTAAAGTGAATTGACTCATACTTGCTAGCAAAATCAACATGTCCAAGTGATGCTCACCCAAGTGCGGTAACTGACAACTCTCGCGATAGCACATTTTTATTCCGCCGACCTAAACCGGGGCAATGGAACAAGTTACGCTGAAAGCAGCTTTTGCCTAATATGGAACCAAAGTGTACGTACGAGTACTTCAGTGTTTTTTGCCCAAGTTAATGCCGGCTAAATCTCACCCCCAGAGCACAGAGGCCTAGAGTTTATCGGTATATCTTTAAATCGTGTTTGTTTTATGTGGCTGTGCTGTTGGATATCATGTGAGCTTTTGGGATTTTCAAGCAACTCGTGATCTTTCGTCGTGAGCACTGACTACGTCATGAATTCTTCAATAAAAAAAACTGTTAAAAGATGGTACAGTGAAATTCATCTTCTTCAATAATGTGTTGAAAATAGTTTTAAATAAACAAGGTTTATAAATAATAAACTCATATCTGGCTTCTCAATATATCACCACACGATAACAAATGTGGACGTCTACACACAGCACCTATGTGTTAAACGTTTATCATCCCAAACGAATGTTATTGGGCATGTAACCAACATCCATAAAGCATGTTAACACCACACACTTTAACCTTTCTCGCGCTGTATGTGCAAGGCCATCCGATGCTCACACACCCCATCGACAACAACTACCAGCTGGGGCAATAAACAAATCTCACGTTCACATTCAGGTGTGTTTTTTTTTAGTTCTTTTCGGCTATGGTTGTATATTTTTGAGAACTAAAGCTATTTCCAGCATTCAGATTATTTGGTTAAATATGCTACCTTAGCTGAAAGTTTTCCAACTATTCTGCACAGCTAGAACATGTCTATTTGTCCATTTTGAGGTCTGTTATTGGACGAAGTTATTGCGCTATGTCGTTCTATGATGTCAACTGGTTTATTGGAGGTGTGCTCCTCCCAAAGTGTATATCTTCATGCACCCGTTCGGCACAGGCAGAACAGACAACAGTTCCAACGGTGTGGAAGCATATCAGACCAGCACCAGGGTGACATCATGCCCGGTTATTGTGTTTGATTCTTGCCTTTCCTTGCTTTCATCCCTCCGCCGTCAGCCGGTGTGTGGTGTGTTTGGTAATCATTTTCGAGTGGAGGACAACCGATTGCTGCTTCGGGAGATGGGCAGCAGGGAACGAGCAACCAGGGACGGCAGCTGGATTGCTTCGTTTGTTATCACATTGTGATCGTGACCGTGCCGAGACCCGCCACTTGACAACCGTACATAATTGACTCCGTGCGCTGGTGTTGTTGCTCTCTGATGTGATGCGTGTTGGTTTTGGTGGTGCCTACCGAGTGAATGATGATGATCATGAATGCTGTTTGGAGTCGATTGTGCAACAGTGTTTGGTCATAGTTTGGATACGGTGTACTTTTGGGGTGGTTTTGATAGCGACGATGATGGCATAGACAACATTTCACTTTTTTCTATATAAAAGAGTATCAAATAGCTTTATAATCAAATGCCATTGCAAAGCTGTAACTGCTTCGTAATTTATGATTTACTGTTAGGAATGGGCGAACGAATGATACATAGCATGGCATAAATTTAACGCATTAATTTCCAAAGTGTCCGAACTCTCGGCAACGGTAAATGGATGGAATTATATTTTGTTGGGAACTTTCCTCATTTTTGAGCTATTTTATTATTCGTATAGTGTGTCATGTTGGATTTTCCCTCTGATGATGTTCCCTAAACAACAAGAATATTTTAAAAACAAAATTTTGTTGCTTATCTTTTGCTTCAGTTAACAGTATCTGATATGAGACACCCGTATCAGTTGTAGTCCAGTTTTCGTAGAATCTATTGAGGAGCATGAAATAAAATATATCAATTTATTGGATACTATCCAGAATTCCCAATAGCTCTTACAAACTCCAGAATTCCTTGTGGTTTCGAATTCTTGAAAGTTTTTCCCTAAATGCACCCAAGAATCGCTAAACTAAGCTGGAAGAGACAGTCTTATCATGAATTTCGTTATCATCGCCGAGTGTACTATGGGAGAAGTTGTGTTTTTTTGGTAGTCGTTGTGTTGTTCCTTTGGAAGTATTGCGGGCACTTGTCACATCAGTGTTTTTTTTTTTGACATACCACCCGATGGCAAACACACGAACCGAAATGCGGTGAGCGGTTTGATGGATTGAGTTTGGAGGGTGATCGGCAGCTCGAGTAGCAGCGCACATATCACGTCGCTTGGACAACGCCCAAAATAGCGTTCGCCGTGTTTGCTGTGCATTGCTTACGTACATCGTTTTCTCTGCCGGCAGTTCTAACATACACCCTAAAACCCTGTGGAGTGCGTGTTTGTGTCTGCCGTTCATCAGTGACTTTTACGCTGATAGGAGCCAGTTCTTGTGCAGCAGCCTGCTCAATTGCCTGTGCTCTGCTGCAGTGATCATAGCAATGGAGCAAGTTCTCTCTGACGGGTGACCGTTTTTTTCTTCTTCCAAAAGTAGAGAAACAGAGAGGCTCTAACCGGCGTTGCAACATCATCGCGATCAAGTGAAGTTGAGATCATCAGTTGGTGATGCTGCCGTGGGTGTATGCAACAGAATCATAAAAATTGGACATTGTGTGTTTTTTTTTTAGTGTCTGTTCTTGTTATTGTAGCTCGGAGTGATTATTCCGTTGATGACTTGTAGGACAATCACATCGGAATCCACGCCTGCCGACAATTTCAAACCATAGATCAATTAGGTCCACGTCGGTGTATAATTGAGCCATCAGTAGAAGGGGAGTGAGGGCAGAATTGTGTGGAATCGTTACGAGCGAGGGGATTTCATTCGTTACTAGTTCGTTCATTGAGGAAATAGGAACAAATAAATTCCCGTGTGCTAATGTTTTTTTTACGATCGGGCGAAATGGTTTAGAGTGCTTCAGGGGGTAACATTTAAGAGTGCTCCAGTGCAACTTACAAAACCAATAATTTAAAAACGCATACAATATTCTTCAAATTTCTGCTTAAACTAAAACAATAATCTTTTTTTATTATTTTCTTCCTACACAGATATAAAAACTGTAATACTGAACGTGCACTAGTGAAGAAAGAAGAAACTACATAAAACTCCCCTTTTATCTAAGCGAGGAAGGAAGGAAGAAAATAGTGACTATTTCCTTTTCCATTGCTTCCTAATAATGACGACTGACATTTCCGTAGTACGATGGGACCCTAGCCAGGGTCCTGGAAATGAATTTATCGAAGATATCGAATACGACGGAGGAAACTCCAGTTCCCGTTTATTCGAACGATCACGCATCAAGGCGTTAGCAGGTGGGTCAATAAAAAAACAAATTGATAAGAACGCCAATTCATGCTAATAATGGTACACATTTTCTTTATATATTTTAGAGGAACGTGAAAGTGTTCAAAAAAAGACATTCACAAAATGGGTCAACTCGCACCTTGTTCGGGTGAACAGTCCGATCAAAGACCTGTATGTCGATATGCGGGATGGCAAAAACTTGATCAAGCTGCTAGAGGTACTCTCGGGTGAGCGATTGCCACGGCCAACGAAGGGCAAGATGCGTATCCACTGTCTGGAAAATGTGGACAAAGCGCTGCAATTTTTGCGTGAACAGCGTGTCCATTTGGAAAATATCGGTTCGCACGATATTGTCGATGGTAACGCTAGTTTGAACCTGGGCTTGATCTGGACAATCATTCTGCGCTTCCAGGTAAAACCAGATTGAGAGCCGCTGTGTGTGCGCGACAAAAATGCAATGTATTAAAATCGTCTGTTTGATTTGCAGATTCAAGATATTACTATAGAAGAAACGGACAACAAAGAGACCAAATCTGCCAAGGATGCGTTGCTGCTGTGGTGTCAAATGAAAACTGCCGGTTATCATAATGTAAACGTGCGCAACTTTACCACCTCGTGGCGTGACGGATTGGCGTTCAATGCAATTATACACAAGCACCGGCCGGACTTGATACAGTTCGACAAGCTGTCGAAAACAAATCCGATCCAGAACTTGAACAATGCATTCAACGTCGCGGAAGAGAAGCTTGGCCTGACGAAGCTGCTCGACGCGGAAGACATCTTCGTCGATCATCCGGACGAAAAGTCAATCATTACGTACGTCGTGACGTACTATCACTACTTCAGCAAGCTGAAGCAGGAAACGGTACAGGGCAAGCGTATTGGCAAGGTGGTCGGTATTGCGATGGACAACGATCGCATGATCAACGAGTACGAATCGTTGACGAGCGAGCTGCTGAAATGGATTGAAGTGACGATCGTGCAGTTGGGCGATCGGCATTTTGTCAACTCGCTCGTAGGCGTACAGCAACAGCTGGCACAGTTCTCCAACTATCGCACGGTCGAAAAGCCGCCGAAGTTTGTCGAGAAGGGCAACCTCGAGGTGCTACTGTTCACGCTCCAGTCAAAGATGAGAGCAAACAATCAAAAACCGTACACGCCCAAGGAGGGTAAGATGATTTCAGATATCAACAAGGCCTGGGAACGTTTGGAAAAGGCTGAGCACGAGCGTGAACTGGCGTTGCGCGAGGAGTTGATCCGCCAGGAGAAGCTAGAGCAGCTTGCAGCCCGCTTCAACCGCAAAGCTACGATGCGTGAAACCTGGCTGTCCGAGAACCAGCGTCTGGTTAGCACGGATAACTTTGGCTTTGATTTGGCTGCAGTCGAAGCAGCCGCCAAAAAGCATGAAGCTATCGAAACGGACATCTTTGCGTACGAGGAGCGAGTGCAAGCTGTGGTTGCAGTTTGCAACGAGCTGGAAGCCGAAAAGTATCACGATATTGAGCGCATTGCTGCCCGCAAGGATAATGTGCTGCGTCTGTGGAACTACCTGATCGAGCTGCTCCGTGCTCGACGCATGCGCCTCGAGTTCTCCATTCAGCTACAGCAGAACTTCCAGGAGATGATCTACATTCTGGACTCGATGGAGGAGATCAAGCAACGTTTGCTGACGGACGATTACGGCAAACATCTGATGGGTGTAGAGGACTTGCTGCAGAAGCATTCGCTCGTCGAGGCGGACATCAACGTGCTTGGTGATCGTGTGAAACAAGTTGTACAAAATTCGCAGAAGTTCTTGGTGGACGAGGAGGATAACTACAAACCGTGCGACCCATCGATCATCGTCGATCGCGTCCAGCGTCTGGAGGATGCGTACGCCGAACTGTGCAAGCTCGCTGTCGAACGTCGCTCCCGGTTGGAGGAGAACCGCAAGCTGTGGCAGTTCTACTGGGACATGGCTGATGAGGAGAACTGGATCAAGGAGAAGGAGCAGATTGTGTCGGCAGATGAGATTGGTCACGATTTGACGACGGTTAACTTGCTGTTGTCGAAACACAAGGCGCTCGAATCGGAGATACAGTCGCACGAACCGCAACTGACGGCCGTCAGCGAGGTTGGAGATGAGCTGGTGCGCCGTGGTCACTTCGGTGCAGATCGTATCGATGAGCGTTTGAAGGAAATCATGGCTATGTGGAGCAATTTGCGCCAGCTGACAGACAACCGTCGCAAGCGGCTAGAAGATGCGGTAGATTACTTCCAGCTGTTTGCCGACGCAGATGACATCGATAACTGGATGTTGGACGCTTTGCGGCTGGTATCGTCCGAGGATGTGGGTCGCGATGAAGCAAATGTGCAGAGTTTGCTTAAGAAGCACAAGGACGTTGCGGACGAGCTGAAGAACTACGCCGAAACGATCGAACAGCTGCATGCTCAGGCCGATCGCTTGACGCTTAACCCTCCGGAACAGGAGAAGGTACGCGAGCGTCTCGCTGCGATCGATGCCCGCTACAAGGAGCTGATGGAGTTGGCCAAGCTGCGCAAACAGCGACTGCTGGATGCTCTCAGCCTGTACAAGCTGATTTCCGAAAGCGACGGTGTCGAGCAATGGATCGGAGAAAAGGAACGCATGTTGCAGACAATGGTCCCGGGCAAAGACATCGAAGATGTGGAAATCATGAAGCATCGTTACGACGGATTCGACAAAGAAATGAACGCCAATGCGTCTCGCGTCGCTGTAGTGAACCAGCTTGCCCGACAGCTGTTGCATGTGGAGCATCCAAATTCACAGGAAATTCTAGAGAAACAGAACCACCTGAACAACTCCTGGTCGAAGTTGCGCGAGCAAGCGGAAAGCAAGCGCGACGATCTGAAATCGGCTCACGGTGTGCAGACGTTCTACATCGAATGTCGCGAAACGGTGTCGTGGATCGAGGACAAGAAGCGCATCCTCACCGAGACGGACAGTCTACAGATGGATTTGACCGGTGTGATGACGCTGCAGCGCCGTCTGAGCGGTATGGAACGCGATTTGGCCGCTATCCAGGCGAAGCTGACGGCGCTCGAGAACGAAGCCGACGCAATCGAGGGTGAACATCCGGAGGAGGCCGCATTGATCCGCGAGCGTGTGGCACAGATTCAAACCATCTGGGAACAACTGACCCAGATGCTGAAGGAGCGCGATTCCAAGCTGGAGGAGGCTGGCGATTTGCACCGTTTCCTACGCGATCTGGATCACTTCCAGGCATGGTTGACCAAGACACAGACGGATGTCGCTTCCGAGGATACGCCAACATCGCTGCCCGAGGCTGAGAAACTGCTCAACCAGCATCAGAGCATCCGCGAAGAAATCGACAACTACACCGAGGACTACAAGAAGATGATGGAGTACGGCGAGGGTCTCACGTCGGAGCCAACGCAAACCGAGGACCCGCAGTACATGTTCTTGCGCGAGCGTCTGAAGGCGCTGAAGGATGGCTGGGAGGAACTGCACCAGATGTGGGAAAATCGTCAGGTGTTGCTTTCCCAAGGTTTGGATCAGCAACTGTTCAACCGCGATGCCCGCCAGGCCGAGGTACTGCTCAGCCAACAGGAGCATGTGCTTAGCAAGGATGATACCCCGGTCAATCTGGAACAGGCCGAAAATCAGCTGAAACGTCACGAAGCGTTCCTCACGACAATGGAAGCTAACGATGAGAAGTTCAATACGATCGTCCAGGTTGCGGGTCAGATGACGAGCAAGGATCATTTCGACGCAGACAAGATCACGAAGCGTGCCGAAAGCATTGCACACCGGCGTGACGATAACCGTAACCGTGCGCTGGAACTGCACGAGAAGCTAAAGAACCAGGTGAAACTGCACGAGTTCTTGCAGGATATTGAAGAGCTGACGGAGTGGGTGCAGGAGAAGTACATCACCGCACAGGACGACACTTATCGCAGCGCCAAGACGGTGCACTCGAAATGGACCCGACATCAGGCGTTTGAGGCAGAAATTGCCGCTAACAAGGAGCGTCTGCATGAGGCGAAGAAGGCCGCTCAGGAGCTCATGGTGGAGAAGCCGGAGTTCAAGGAAATTATCGAACCGAAGCTGACGGATCTGTCGAAGAACTTCGACGAGCTGGAAACCAGTACCAAGGAAAAGGGTGCCCTTCTGTTCGATGCCAAGCGTGAAGTGATTGTGCAGCAGAGCGTCGACGATATCGATTCGTGGATGGACGACCTAGAGAAGCAGATCATCAACACAGACACTGGCAACGATCTAACCTCGGTGAACATTCTCATGCAGAAGCAACAGATCATCCAAACACAGATGGCCGTGAAGGCTCGCCAGGTGGAGGAGCTTGACAAACAGACGGAGGTACTGACGAAGACTGCCCCGTCCGATGTGGTCGAACCGATCGTGGAGAAGAAGACGGCAGTAAATGCACGTTTCGAAAAGATCAAGGCACCACTGTTGGAACGCCAACGGCAGCTAGAAAAGAAGAAGGAAGCGTTCCAGTTCCGCCGAGATGTCGAGGACGAAAAGTTGTGGATCGACGAGAAGATGCCGCTGGCCGAATCGACCGAATATGGCAACTCGCTGTTCAATGTGCATGTGCTGAAGAAGAAGCACCAGTCGCTGAATACGGAAATCGACAACCACGAGCCACGCATCATGACGATCTGCAACAATGGTCAGAAGCTGATCGACGAAGGTCACGAAGATGCGGGCTCTTACGCCGATCTGATCAGCCAGCTGACGCAGAAGTGGCAGGAGCTGAAGGATGCGGTCGAAAACCGTCACCGCCAGCTGGACCAGTCGGAGAAGGTGCAGCAATACTTCTTCGATGCGGCTGAAGCGGAATCGTGGATGAGCGAACAGGAGCTGTACATGATGGTGGAGGATCGTGGCAAGGACGAAACATCGGCCCAGAATCTGATGAAGAAGCATGAAAGTCTGGAACAATCGGTGGAAGACTATGCCGACACTATTCGCCAGCTGGGTGAAACCGCACGTCAGCTAACGACCGAACAGCACGCGTACAGCGATCAGGTATCGGTGAAACAGTCGCAGCTGGACAAACTGTACGCTGGTTTGAAGGATCTGGCAGGCGAACGTCGTGCCCGTTTGGATGAGGCCCTGCAGCTGTTCATGTTGAGCCGTGAGGTAGATGATCTGGAACAGTGGATTACCGACCGTGAAGTGGTTGCAGGTTCGCACGAGCTTGGACAAGACTACGATCACATTACGCTGCTGTGGGAACGCTTCAACGAGTTCGCCCAGGATACGGCCACCGTTGGCAGTGAGCGCGTCGCTAAGGCAAACGGTATTGCTGACGATCTTATCCATGCCGGCCACTCGGACAGTGCTACGATCGCCGAATGGAAGGACGGTTTGAATGAGTCCTGGCAGGATCTGCTGGAGTTGATCGAAACACGCAAGGCGATGTTGGCCGCTTCGCGCGAACTGCACAAATTCTTCCACGACTGCAAGGACGTGCTGGGACGCATTAACGAGAAGCAGCATGGCGTTTCGGAGGAGCTGGGCCGTGATGCGGGTGTCGTGTCGGCCCTGCAGCGCAAGCACCAGAACTTCATCCAAGACCTGATGACGCTACACGCGCAGGTGCAACAGATTCAGGAAGAGTCGGCCAAACTGCAGGCGGCGTACGCCGGTGAGAAGGCACGGGAAATTACGAACCGCGAACACGAAGTGCTAAATGCGTGGGCCCATCTGCAAGCGATGTGCGATGAGCGTCGTGGCAAGCTTGCCGACACCGGTGATCTGTTCAAGTTCTTCAACATGGTCCGCACGCTGATGCTGTGGATGGAGGACGTTGTGCGGCAGATGAACACGTCGGAGAAGCCGCGCGACGTATCGGGCGTCGAACTGCTCATGAACAACCACCAAAGCCTGAAGGCGGAAATTGATACGCGCGAGGATAACTTCAGCGCCTGTCTGGCGTTGGGCAAGGAACTGCTGTCCCGTAATCACTACGCATCGGCTGACATTAAGGATCGATTGTTGCAGCTCACAAACAGCCGAAATGCACTGCTACATCGATGGGAAGAGCGTTGGGAGAATTTGCAGCTGAGTAAGTGCACTTTCGTGATGAAACGCTTTTTTTTGCTGGATTTCATATTAACGTGGAACTATAATGTATTGTAATGATTCTACTCTTCCCTAGTTTTGGAAGTGTATCAGTTCGCCCGCGATGCTGCCGTCGCTGAGGCATGGCTTATCGCACAGGAACCGTATCTGATGTCAACCGAGCTGGGACACACTATTGACGAGGTGGAGAATCTAATTAAGAAGCACGAAGCCTTCGAAAAATCTGCCGCTGCCCAAGAGGAACGCTTTAGCGCATTAGAGCGATTGACAACGGTGAGTTGGCCTTTTTGGCAAGTTTATCACCAGCAATAGGTCCTTAATCGGTTTTATTCGTTAATTTTTCTACAGTTTGAGCTCAAAGAAATGAAGCGTCGCCAGGATGCAGCCGAGGAAGCAGAACGCCAGCGACTGGAAGCGGAAGCGGCCGCACGTGCCGCTGCCGAAGCAGAAGCCGAAGCAGCCCGACAGGCAGAAGCGGCCGCAGCGCGTGATGCAGCCGATGCACCAGGTTCACCACATTCCACCCGCGAACAAGAGTCAGGTGAGGCAATGGTTTCGACTTTTAACCAATCCCGTATGCAGGCTACTTTCCCTACCCATTCCTAAATGCTCCTCGCGAGTATTTTGCAAATATTCTGTTCCTCGTCCTCGTGTTTACGTCCTTCTATACTTCAATATCCTTTCGTTCTTAAGGCTACTATTCCTCGACTATTCACTTCCTAACAGTATTTTTAAAAAAATTGTTTTCTTATACTAAACCTTTTTCTTACTGCTAACCAATGTTGTATCACTATTTAACCGTACCTTTATATATATACCTCCACAATTCATTCGTTTTCTTACACGCTGCCCGCGCGATTCACTATGCTAATACAATATGAAACAATTGATAAAACAATAATCCATTGGCATACTCTTATTGGACACTTGATGTGGCGGTCACGTAAAATACAAAACAAACAAAAATCTAAATAACATAAAAACTGGAAATTGAAATACGCAAAACTAAAAAAACAAAAAAAAAACCTTTGAACACCTGTAGTCACTATGCGTGCAACTTCACCTGTAGAAAAAGAAAGACCCATTTCCCAGACAGGTACTTGAGCATAACACTATGACCTATCTTTCTTAGAATGTATTCGATGTGCTTCTGATAGTGTAACCTCTATCTTGTAATATTTTAATGCCTCTCTGCAATATTGTGCGCGTGTGTGTTTGGATGTATTCTAGCTAATGATTTTGTGTATTTTATGGCTTGGTTTGTTTTTACATTAAATTTATCTTTGTTGCTTTTTTCCATTCTATATTTGTGGTGTAAAAATGTTAGTTAACAATTTTTTTTGCATAATTTAATATTTTTAAGCAATAAAACTAACCTAATTTTAATTTACTATTATTTTCATTTGTTAACACCATGTGTGGCTTTGGTTGTGGGATTCTGTTCTGTAACATAACATTTATCATCAGTGCATGTGAGGAAGCCAAAGATTCTGTTTGGCTCATTTCGAAGTGCTTCGCTTGAACAAAGCACTTCCATTTTTAAATCCACATCCGGATCAACCGGAGCAGTACCAAAGCGATCCTCTTGTAAGTATCATGTGTGACCGTGTGTGTTTGTGTGAAAGTTTCGTGGTCTCTTTATAGTCGTAAGCATTCTGTGTATCATTTATTGGTGGTCGGACGGATCTATATCTCTTCTCCCAATCCTGCCTGGGAGTCATGTTTTATGGTGTTTTGGGTTTCAAGAAGCTATCACGAGGAATAGCACACTCTTACAAACTTCCTCTCGTTTATCGTTCCTTCTACCCCTGTTATTCCTTTTTTATAACAAAAAAAATCACGTTTTCATATGTTTATCCTTAATTCGTTTTATTTTTTTTTAAATCATCAACCACTCATGATCACCAACTACGCCAACTGCGCCTGCCAACGGTCACCAAACTTGTTTTTCTCCGATAAAAAAAATCCAAACAAAATGCATTCACCATCACCACCACCACTGCCACCCTGCATTTGCTGCATGCCCAAATTTTGTTTTATCACCCCACCAACCAACCAACCAACCTTCCACCAAAAACACGAAACAACGCGGCCACGTACAGTTGCCGGTGAGACGTTCGTATCGCGAAGGCATTCCGGTACACCGAAGGAACGGTCCAGCAGTTCGGCAAGTGCATCGGCCGGCGTTAAGGTCAGTCGACGGTCTCGCTCCAAAAGCCCGTTCCGGAGCTTCAGATGGAAGCGTACCGCCTCGAAAGCGGACGAAGCGGCCTCCGATGACGAAGGTATTGGTTTCGCGAGCGATTATTTTATTTCCCACCACCATCCCACTGCAATTGGTTGGCTATGTAGCTCATTCATACACCATTTCCTATCAAACTTTAGTGTCAAAATTTGTCCTTACGAAACTTGCCTTTAATATCCTTTTCGCGCGAGAGGAAACACATTTTAGATCCATAATTTATATATGTTCCCTTTACTCGTTCCGGATCGTTGTTTACACGAACAGTAGGTATTATATACCGCGTATATTTCATTTATTTATCGCTTAATGTTGCATGATATGTTTGCTGTTGTTTAGAGAGAGAGAAAAAAATGCATGATGAATGGATGTGTGATTGTTGTATTTCGTGAGATCTTGCCATTTGCAGTAGTTCGCTTATATGGCAAAGGAAACGTTTAGAAAAACGGAAAGCTTACAAATAGATAAGCACCTACCCGCGCGCGCACTATAATTTGAAGCAACGAACACAAAATGCGAGCTCTTGTACTAAGGTACTACCCAAGTACCAATATTGCGAATGGCATTTACTGTAGTGAGGCTTGTACCGCTATTAGAATTTATATACTTGATGAACAATATGAGACGAGAATGTTGATACTGAAGATGCAACGATTGCAATGATATACTCCATCTACTAACAACTAACACTGTTGTCTCCTTATTTTGGGGGACCCGTTTTCCTTTATTTTTGCCATTTTCCCCCCTATACACGTCACTCATGCCTCAGATCGTCCTAGTCCAGGTGGAGCAGATGAAGGTGCACAGGAAGGAATCCTTACACGCAAACACGAATGGGAATCGACTACGAAGAAGGCTTCGAACCGTTCCTGGGATAAAGTAGGTTTAATTGAAGCGATTTGAATGAATATGTGTGGCTAATTGCTTATCTTCTTTCTCCCGTAATTACGCTAGGTCTATTGTGTTGCCCGTAGCGGCCGGTTAACGTTCTTCAAGGATCAACGATCAGCAAAATCGGTACCGGAGCAGACGTTCCGCGGTGAGCCACCGCTAGAGCTGAAGGGTGCTCAGATCGAAATCGCCAGCGATTACACGAAGAAGAAGCACGTGTTCAGAATCAAGTAAGAGGACAATTTAGCTCTCGGTAATGATATTTGTACATCTGCAACCCTAACGTAAATTCTTTTGCTTTGTAGACTATCGAATGGCGGTGAATTCCTGCTCCAGTGTCACGATGATTCCGAGATGCAGCAATGGGTAACGGCTTTGAAAGCACAATGCGAGCTTGACGCTAGCGGCGAAGGTCGTTCGCTAACGCTGCCCGCTTCCTCTCAGAAGGATGAACAGAAGAGACGGTCATTCTTTACACTGAAGAAAAAGTAAATCGGAATTTTACCATTCTTCAACCCCCACCATCCCATCAATCCATTTTCGTACCTTGGTTGTTTTTTTTTTTTTTTGGTTTGTGAAGTAGGTTGCGCCCACCTACGCGATTGGTTTTCGTTTTTGCTAATGATAGCCACTAGTGCGCGTTTTTTTTTATTAATTGTCGGTAATTATTTCTTAAAATGTTTGAGTCAAAATGTTTGCTAAGTTTACGCGATTCCCCCCCCCCCCCGACGCGAGGGGTGTGTGTCCTGACGAGACTCAACAGTTATGGGGGCGAGTCTTGGAGGACTTTCAACTATGAACGTGCGTTTTCCAGTTTCGTACCCAGCGTCCTTCTATGGCTTTCCAGTTTGTTCGCGAATGTTAGTTTTTGCTTCGGTTTGATATATTTATTTTAATGTTTTTGTTTTTTTTTCTTTATAAACTTCACATCTTTTAGCTTTCTCTAACCCTGAATGTGTGACCACAAACTACACGCGATAAACGACACTTTTTTTACAATGTTTTTTGAAATATTAATTTCACTCTCTACCACAAACAAACATAATATTCTAACGAAACAAAAAAAAATAATTAACTAATCACAATATTCAAGAGAAACAGCACAAATAATCCAAACTGCTGGCTGTCGGCTAGTTTTCTATATAAAAACACTTACATCTCGATTGTGCTAACTATTAATGGTACAGCACTGTGCGAAACCACTTGTAACCACTTGTCCAATTAAAAGACGCTGCAGTTTAATGCGCAACTTACGCAACTAAGATCGCTGTGCTAAAAGAAGGTTAAGTCTTGTAACTTTTAACGTATCTTTCTTCACCACAACACAAAACAATCGTTTCATTCACTCGTTTCACATCAACATCACAAACATGACAGTATTCATGCCACAATTATCTCCCATTAGTTCGGACCGGGTGGATTTTTGCTTCTCGTTTCTTTGGTTTCTGTTTCCGCGTATATCCGCGTTCATTTGTTTTGTTATCGTTTTCATCCTTTCACGAAGCACCTCGCGCGCGCATGTTTCAGCAGGCAAAACTCATTTCGCAAAACGAATCAATTGGCAAAACAAAACATACACGGTGGACGACACAAGTAGGAAAAGCAGAAGTTGTGCAGCGTTACTGTTCGGGTTGCGGGGGGAAAATCCTTTTGTTTTCCCCCCCGGGCCAGCAAACAAATGCGAACAAGCTCTAGCGCTGCACCGTACTGCTTTACTTCTGCTTACGCAAATGGGCTTCGGTTCGGCAAGATCGGGGAGGTATGATTGGCATGGTGCGGCACACACGACGGTACCCGTGCGCAATCATACGCCACCGATCCGCTTTTGTTGTGTACTAAGGAATTGGATTGGGTTTGGGCAAAACAGTCGAAAATTGTTCTCATTCGTTCTTCTTCTTCTTTTCTTTTTCTTCTTCCTATTGCGTTGTACTTTTTTCTTTACTTCCACAGTTAAGAAAATTGCGAAAACATACATGAACTCGTTAAAAAAAAACAACAACAGAAAACCAGAACAAAATACTACTACAACATCAAGAAACAACTAAATACAACCTACTACAGCTACAACTATCACTACTAAAACCACAAAACGAGCCACAAAATCACGCAACTCTATCTCTCCTAATCCTAATCGCGCTCTTATAAAGCTAACGTGTGCGCACATGCGTGCCACTTGCAACAACGCGGCCAGGCAGCTCGATTCCCGCCTCTGTTCGGATTGGTTCGTGTTTCGTTTGGTTTCGTTTAAGTTCTTCCGTATCCTGTGCAGTGAAACCATACACATGCACCATAACCAAGCACGTGCGGCACCCGGCAGGGAGTAAGAAACCTGAACACTAAACCCCGGATGATCGAAAAAGGACGAAACGAAAATGGATACAATCGGTGGCGAAAGGAAGTAATGGCAGTAGTAGTAATAGCACCAGGTACAATGAATGTAATCCAATCGAACCGACTATTAGCGACGACTACTAGCTATTTCCCCCCGCCCGATCGGTTAGGTGACAACACCTTTATATTGTAAGGCAGTGTAGTAATGGGTTGGCTTACATTATTGTTTTATTGCGTTGTATCGATGAGGACTATATATTTTATACAGAAAGTTTTATTATTTTACCATTTGGACGAAGTTTAGGCACCATGGGCGAAAACACACACAACCGTGTGTAGTGTGTATGTAGGGCATATGTGTAGGTAAGCAAGCCCGTACTACTAACTACTACTTTAGCACGATTTCAACAGCGCAAGGATAGCAAAAAAGGCGAACCGTTAGGTTGCAGTAAAATAAACGGAAAAAACGAAAGCGTTAAAAACAAATCTAATACAAACGCTAGCAAAGCAAAGTAAAGCAAAAAAGTCGCGCTTCGCCAATCAGATGAGAAAGGTGTTCGAAAAAAAAGAAAAAAACTATAAGCAAACAAGAAAACTAAACTATAAAAGTGTAAAAGCACCGATTCGGTCGCGTTCCGTGCTGTAGATCATGTATAGTTTTGATGCGGAACGTACATGATGATGATGGTGTTTGAGGCCAACAAAAATGCAAACTTGAATGATAAACTCGTAACGTAAGCAGTAGCGCGAAAACCGTAGACAGCATGAAGCGTAAACAATAGGTAAAAATGGATGTTATAAGAACACACACACACATATACGATTGTGCGGTAAATTTACGCCATGAGTTACAACAACAAAAAGAGAAAAACATTTATAGTGCAAATTTCCAACTGAAACTGGACCTGCAAATCAATACAAAGATGAAAGGTAGCGTGACACAAGAGTAATGGTAGTAATATATTTATTTAAATGAATAATTTATCAAAGAAACAAGAAAACAAAACAAGATAGTGACAGTGAAACGTCGCATCGTTGTGAGGCAAAGTTTTTGCTAGTTGCGTTTGAACTATGAATAAAAGCAAAATCAAACATGATAATCTACAAAAAAACACCCAGCACAAGAAAACGAGAAAGGAAAAAAAATAAAAGGCTTCCGTTTCGTTTCGTAAGAAAAGAAACTCGAAAGCGTGCGAGGAGGGAAGTTTGTTTCGGAATGGAAGGCAGCTTATACGCACGTTTGTGTGTAGGTTGCCGCAAGAAAAGGAACGGCAGCAACATGTCGTATGTAAACTTTCGATTTAAAGTAATTTGAATACAACATTCACTTTAAAGCAGCCACAGTTTTCTACTTACATTTGCCATGTGCAAATAATTTGTGTTTATATTTTCCGATGATTTCTTGTGCTTTTTTTTAATAAAGCAACGATTAAAGCAATTTATCAACAATGTCACTAGTGGAGGAAAAGCACATTAGTGGCATGCAGTACACGATATTGATGTGTGTGTTTGTATATTTAACGTTCGCATTGTCCGCTTGATTAATTGTTCTTCAGGCTCTAGTTGCAATTTGGAAATGGAAGGATGAGAAATATTCGAGAAAAAAACAGTTTAGCTACCGCTGCTTATGTTGCTTTTGTGGCACAACATACAAATACATTATTACTACTATCCCGTCTTAACGAAGCCAACCCTGACGCGTCGCTACAACAACCGAACGTGTTCGCCGGAAACTATGATTAAAGTAATTCGCAGCATGTGCACAGGGGAGAGCGTGTGTATTATTTATTGATTAACGTATAATTTATCTGTTTGTTTGCTTCTTTTTTTTTGTTTGTTTTGTTTTGTTTTGATATGCTTAAGCAAAAAAAAGGTGTGGAAAAAAGAAGCTAAAAATGCATTATCTTAGTGGTTGGTAGTAGTATGGAGGCGAAAAAAAAGAATGAAAAAGGATTAAAAAAAAACAATGATCATGTGTAGTAAAAGCTAGTTTCGCAGTGCAAAACAAAAGGATAGCTAGTAAGGGGGCACACACCGATAAAACAAGAATGAAATCAAACACAACACAAATATCCCCTTCCCGCTCTACCCCAATTTCGTTTTAAGATGCATTAAGCAAAACAAAAAAAAGCTAAGAATAAAGTTGACCGTAAAAGCAAGGAAGGAACAAAGCGTTTACTAGCGCAAACAGCATCTAAATTATAGCAACTAAACACAACATAACGCGCCGAAAGAGAGAGATTCGAATGCGATGTGTGTTACAAACGTACAGAAGGGAGAAAATTCAATCAAATTTAAATATGAATTATATATTTTTAAACTGCCAGCCTATGATTAGAAACGCAAGTAAAAAATGATACAAATGCATAATTATTATTATTATTATTATTATGATTAGTCTATATATATATATATGAAGAGGAGGAACACGATTAAACGAAAAGTGGAATAAATAAGCATTACGTTTAAAATAAGCATTAAGCGGTACGTTGATTTTTTGGTTTTTTATTTGTTTTCGTTTTGCTTTCGCTTGCGACAATTTAGCCGAATGTGAGTATTACCGTGCAGTGTGGAAAAGGAAGGTGCAAGAAAGATAGTAGTGTTGTGGGTGTAGCCCTTTGGAGGAGAAACACAGAAGAAGATGGTGAAAGGAAAGAAAGTGCACTTTTTATGCAAAAAGAAAAAATAATAATAATAGGTCCCACTCGTGAAATGGACGTGAATATATTTAACTTACTCTGCGTACGCTTTTTTGTTAAAATCCAATTTTTTTTGGAACATAATTTACATACCTGCGTTTGTGTGCGTATGCGTGTTTACAGCATGATGTGAAAGGAATCTACAGCAGCAGATTCAAAAACGGGGGAAAACCTGGGGGAAAAAAAGAAAAAAAACATAACGATATTTAAGTGATACAAAAATTGGGTACAAATTATTCTAACAATTGGAATTCATGATCAACTTCTAAAAACTAAAAAAAACAAAACATAAAAAGAATACAAGAACAATTCAATAATTTTGTCGAAGGAGAATGTGAAGCATTTATTCTTCTAGCAAGATTAAAAAACCAATTAAACAAAAAACACACACACACACTCACAAAATTGTGCGCATTTCGCAAAACCTAGTAGTAATTGATGTAATGAGCGCTTACTAGTAATGAGATAAATGCTTCTTTTGCTTTTCGCTGTTCGTTTTGAACGTCTTTTGCGTGTGCAGTTGTGGTTTTGCAAGTTGCTGGTAATTGTGAAGCAAAAACAGTAAAGTGTGTTCGGAAAAATTCGGAATAAAAATTAAATGGAGAAAACGATTCCCGCAAACTTTAATTTAAAAGTTCACATTTAGCCGACGGAGGAGTAAATTGCCCAAGGCAGATTAGAAGATAAGCGAATGAAGTACGAACATTGATGAGATAAGCTCTTAGGAAAACCTCTTCTGGAAATGTTTGGTATCGCGTGTTATCTTGATGCAAAAATTAAAAAAAAACAAAACCAAAAAAAACGATATATATACACAAACACATACACACAGTCTCTCGGAAAAATACAAATACTGTATTTACATTTCTACAATGCAAAACTTTTATTTAATAGGTCGTAAGATAAGCAAATCTTTATCATTTGTTAGTATTGCGCTAGCAGGGAACAGACAAAGTAGCAAACAATAACAAGAGAACAAACTGTTCGATGATGTACTGTGCTCGGAGTGAACATTAAAACCGGTCCTCACCACATGCCGAAATAACATTGGGAAGTCTTTCTCCCGCAATAAACAATAGCTTCAGAGCAGCGATAACAATGTATGGCTCACCCAGCAGCTCAAGGCTGAAGGCGCAAACTTTTAGCATAAACAAAACAGAAAAAAACCCGTTAAAAATGCAACAAATTGCAACCAAATCGAACGCTACACCACCAACACACAACTAACTAATGCATGGATGCATATTGCAAATAAAAAAACCAACCGTAACCGCTGGCTGAACGTGATCGATTAGTGAATAAAGGTATTAAACAAGTGTCTCATATCAAAAATACAAAACCTGCTGGGAAAATGTCTATTTTTTTTAAAATAATTTACATCCGAAACTGTTTGAAAATATGTTAAAAATGTACTTTCTTCAGCTTCAAATGGGTATTATTGTTTGAGAATTGTTTTTACTACGGTGGAGCGCCGATTATCCGGGCATGTTGAGACTCAAAGGTGGCCGAATAATCGAACAACACGGATTAAATGTTCACAAGGTTTGGTTGACAGGGATGCGTTTATATAATACATTTTAATATTTCCTCTTATTTTTCCTATGTTTAAGTAGCTGTCCTTGCTGTTCATGAGTACTAACAACTCATCAGCATACGATTTTGCAGAGTTGAAATCTATAGGGTTGATCAGTTACTCATCTTCTGATTCTGAATTAGATTCATCGTCCGTATTGCTTGTTCCTATAATAATACCTGTGTCGCTTTGGAATTCATATCCAGAATAATTAGAATCTATTAGTATCCACTTCTCTGCGCTTTCTTCGCCTACATGTTCGAAACATGATAGTTTTTGAAGATTTTTCCGATCTTTATACAATCCGTTAATTTCCAATTTCTAAGCCAATGAAAATAAGGTATCAAGAATAGTCCTTTTTTCCAGAAATCTATTACTTTTCTACACAGTGTACACATGTGTGTACGTCCTGTTCCTTGGAAAGTACACACGGGTATAAAGCAGATCTCATGCATTAAAAAAAACATGGCTGGATTCGATACGAAGCTGTCATTTCAGAAGCTGCACGGATAATGAGACAGCCGGACAAAAGGTATCCGGATAATCGGCGCTCCACTGTAGTTGCTTCGAATAGGATATCTTACAAAAAAGGCCTAAAGCATTAAACATACAATAAAAAGGAACTGACTGGTGAAAATCAATGCATAAGCAGCGTTCGAGGTAAAGAATTCAATATATAGGTTAAATTTTATGTTATTCTACTTGGAATAGTAATTGCGTTTCAATTTCGATCGGATTTTTCTTTTAACTAACACAGTACAGTTTTGAAGCGAACGAGACTTTTAAAATACAATTTTACGTAATGCATGCCTGATTTTTAATAATGTAATTTAATATATAGTCAATCAAGAGAAGTAAGAAATATTGATAAAAGACAAAACTATACGTGAAAAACAGCCCTTCACTGTGAAAACCATCCCTTTCCTTCAACGTTCTATTCAAAATGGCATTGAAACCGTAACGCTTCCAGCTGTCAAACCGCGTAACGCCTAATCAATGTAACGCCGCGGACCACAGCTTCATCACCGCATCAGCGTGATGTGCGTTTTATCCGTGCCGCTGCTGATGTGTTTAGCGAAAACAATTACATGAGAACTACCCACGGTCCGTTCAGTACCGTTTCAATCACACAACCAGCAGGAACGGAAAGGGTTTTTTTCGTGTGTGTTTGCGGCGACTGTCAATTATGAAACAAACACCGCAGTACTCCGTTGCGGTCAGTGTGTAACGTCGTCCGTTTCTACGCATCACCGTACCAGTGCCGGTGCGGTACGTTTTGCTGGACGATTGCGGGCTTGTACGTACCGACACCTACGGGGGATCAAGAGTGCGTGATTTTCGTGGGGGAGAAAACCATCGCTAATCAAAACACTTGTTGGATTATTAGCGGTGAAAGAGTAGTTTGATCTGCTTTTTTCTTCTTCTTCTTCTTTTCGTACCCTCCCTCTTAATCTCTCGATCCATCCAGCCCGCATGCCGTGTTGCGTCCGATAAGCGCTGGTTCAAAGCCCTCTCGTGAACGTGATTATTATTATTTGACGCCTCGGTGCAAAAGCGAAGAAAAAATCGTCCGTGGTGTATAGTGTGTGTGTGTGCGCCTGTGCGCTCGTGCGTGTGCTTGTGTGCGTGGTCGACTGTTGCGCGCGTGTGTGCGGGTTTGTCGAAAGCGAGGATATTTTATAGATAAAACAACACACTGCACCAATCGTCATCATCATCCCCGTGGCCCCCCGACCCCTATCTTGGTGTGTGGAGAGTTTCGATAGGAAAAAAGCACAGTGTGTGCGTGTGTGCGTGTATGTATGTGAGATGGTTTAGTGTGTTTGGAAGTGATTTTCTGTACAGAACGAAAGGATAACCTATTTGGTCGTCTTTTTTTACTCACGTTGTACCACCACGGGATTTAATTGAATACCGCGTGAGAGTGTGTGTGTGTGTGTGCGGGGGAAATTCAATGCACACTTTTCGCCTGTTTCTAAGCAGACGGCTGTGATTGTCAGTTTTCCATTCTTCTTCGGAAGCAAAACACACCTGCATTATACACTGCAGTTGGAAACTTGTGCCCCGTAAAGGACAATCGCGAAGGGTTTTGTGTGAGCAAGCAATCCGACGGTACGCCATCGTTTCGCCCATAGCGCTACACAACATCGAGTGCGCAAAATGGCGCGTCCGGTGGTGTGGCGGAGGTTAACGGTACTGCTGACCGTCCTCTGTCTGCACGGTGCCATCGTGCTAACGGAGCAACATGCCACCGGTCGTCGGCACGGTTTCCCACCGACCGTTCTGCACGTGGAACCGGACGTGGAGACGCATCGTAGGGCACCGCGTACGATCACACTGTCACTGGGCGACCTGGAGCACGGTAATGCCGATCCGGAGGTGGCCGCCCTACTAGCCCGGTCACCTTTGCTGCGTGACGAGCTGCAGCACCGCGTACGGCGTGATACGGCGGCACCGAACGTCAACAGTGGCACGGGACAAAACAAAAATGTTTCCACCGCAGCAACATCTGGCGGTGGCAATGCGTCGACGGTAGCAACACCATCGACCAAGAATACGGTATCATCGGAATTTTCCCCGTCGCCGATAATCAAGGCAAAGGTAAGTAGGCCTTGGTTGCCGTTTGCTTCGTTCTTTTTCTGCTCTTTCTTTTAGGTGCACACACCATCAAAACGCATCTGCACGCAGCGGGTTTTTTTTGCGTCTCATAGAAAACGCACTGAAAAGCAATCAAATCTCGTTGCATCGAGAATTTAAAAAAAAAAGCACGAGGAAGAAAAGATAAAAAAAAAACGTTTTCATCTCTAATTAGCGAAACGTCATTCTCGGTGCAATGGCGTTGTGTTTCGCACCAAGAAGGGGGAAAAAAAAGAAAACAACAAAAGCCGCCGCAACCATTACTCCCCTTCGCCCTATCGCCACAACAGCAGCAGCAGGGACACACATCGAAAAGTGACACAGTTCCATCGAGGGTATTGTTTTTTGTTATTGGCAGGTCGTTTACGTGTGTGTCGGCCTGTCGGTAATCGGTTCCGTACCTGCACATTGCTACGAAATTACGCTTTCTAGGTCCCGTGGTCGGTTGTGAAATTCTGTTTTTTTTTCCAACGCGATAATGCGTTTGAAAAGTTTTATGCCTAGATAATGCTGACACATGATAAAATAAGGCTGCAGGTTTAGGTTGATAAAACAAAAGCAACTTGTTTTTTTGTATATATTACCGACGTCTATTGGGGTGTGAAAACTTTTTCTTTAATGCTACCCGCTTAAAACTGTACGCTGCATCATACATTGTTTGCCGTGTAACGCTACCTTAAGTATAATAGTTTAAATGGTTACAGACTAAAATGACGATATGCAAAATACGATAATCAGCTGTTTTACATACGCAGCGTAGCAATTATAAAGGGACAAAATTTCCTAGGAAAATTCGCATTTTCACGAACAAAGAACCCGAAGCAGATAATGCGAGTCAGCATGTTTGACAACTGAAATGGGGTGGTGGGTGGGGGAGGTTTGACGACAATTGTAAACAAGCGTAGATTTTCTTTGATATTCCCTTCAAATCAAACACATCCAGGAGTGACTGGCCATGGCCATTATTAGCGGCTGTATGGGTGAGATCGGTAACCTTAAAATGTGCGTTGTTTTTTTATTGTTGTTGTTGTACATGCGCAAAAGGAAGGCTGCTTTGTGATTATAGCACGTTAGAACGTTTTAAAATAAAATAGAAAGGAAGAAGCAAAAATTCCTTCACCCTTGTTTGCCACTCATCCTGCTACACATTGGCGTTATCTCTTTACAGTTGTGTTACAGCAAACAACTAGAGATTTGTTTGCTTTGATAACGATATGTGTTTTTGCAATGGTTTTTTTATCGGATTTTCTTTACCTTTATCATTTGTCTTCAAGTTTTATTGCGGTGTTTATCATTATTATTGTTTTTTTTTATTGCTATCTAGTTTGATGATTATTTTCTATCCTCATTTACTAGTTCATTTGTATTTTCTTAATTCTTTTTTCCTTTTTTATCATTTCGCGGTTTTATTTTTGGATTATTTAGTTTTTATAAGCTACAGAGATTTAATTTACTGAAAATAATAAAGTATTGTAATTTTTCTCATAAAAATCTTTATGACAAAAGCCACTGTTCCACCAGAAGAAAACGAAAAATCCTCGTTGTTCATTTCAGATTCATCTGCTATAATTTAATTTATGGCACAATTTGTCTTTTTTCTGATTCATCAAAATTATAATCGTTTTGCTAAATACAGTAGAACGTCGATTATCCGGGGGGCTCGGAACCGTACTGATGCCGGTTAATCGATTTCCACGGATAATAGTCCCTTTAAATATCAAGTGCATTTATATATCTAGATCAAGCGTATTTAGTATCTATATGCTATGCTATTGCAATCCTTTTGATGCTAAAAATGATTCTGTACCAAGCAAATTATTATCAAATAAAAATTAAAATTTAGAACGTAAAATAAAATCATTTCAAATATATCGTTTGGTGATGGTTTTAAGAATTTACCCAACCTGACATCAGTAAAAATGTTCACCACGGTTGAACAGCTGTCAATTTTCGGTGCACGGTTTATCCGCCACCGGATAATCGACGTACTACTGTATGTTACTTTTTTGTAATGGATAAATGGGTTTTAACACAACTCAAGCATGTTATTCCGTCGTTTATTGATAAATAGTTCTAACACGCTATTTACCCTGCCAGGGATCATGCTCATGACTAGTTATTTCTTACCCATTCCCTACTCGAATTACGTTGTAAACTAAATATTGAAGCACAGACAAGCAATTATCTTTGCGATAACGATGATGTATTAACTGTGATAAGTTAAAGAAAAGTCTAAATGTGTTCCCCATTGCTTACCTTTCACGACAGTGTACAGGTGTTATCGCTTCGTTCAAGTATTTATAATCCTTTTTAGATTTTTCATTATTTAACCACGGCAAACTTAATGAAAGCACCATCACATTCACTGGTCGTTGTGCTTACCACCGGACATATGGTCAGCTTATCTGCTTTTATTTACTGCAAAGCAAGCAGAGCGAATACCGCCAAGTATATCACATTTCAACAGTATATCATGTCTGTTGATAGGTCACTCTTCGGTTCATAAAAGGCACACCTAACCTAAACAGGTGCCAGAAGTGAGCATAATGAATTGTCGCTTGCAAAAATTTCTGTTTGAATGTGGTATGCTAATGGACATATCAGTGCAAGCACAACTGATGGTTATTGTAATCGGATAGTTTCGTCAGGTGGACCGTTGTAAATATGACCCTTCGTTGCATCAGCATACGAACATGTAACACGCAATGTTAAACAGTAGTTGACTTCCTGTGGTGAGTAGATTAGGATCTTGCAAAACATCTGCTTTTTTTATATCGGTTATCCCATATAAATTAAGCTACCATCATCCCGCATTCCGGACAGTATGTAATTAGCTGAAGCTATTCAATTATTATGAGTCCATTATATTTCTTCGCAAAAATTCTCAACGATGGTACCCGCAGAAAGAGACATGTACACTAACAATTGTTAGAAAACAGATTTAACATCTAATTTCAGTTCCAGTTAAGAGACGTTATTACGAGTATTGTTCCCTAATAAATAAAATTATCAGTCACGTTTTGTTTCGCTTAGGCTGATGGCAGTGCTCAGTCGTATGCGACTGTTTTTTCCAAATTTTGTATGGGATTTGACAGATAAAATCGAACGACGATTTTGTTCGTACGACCGAATTATTTTTTTTTTTGATTCCGTCGGATGGTCGTGTACGACTTCTTCTGTCAAATTGAACTCGCTAGTATAAACGCGAAATGGATGTTATTTTTTCGATGTTAATGTAAACAAATTACAGTAGAACGTTGATTATCCGGAGGCGGATTAACCGTGCGCCGAAAATTGACAGTTGTTCAACCGTGGTGAACATTTGTACTGCTGTCAGGTTGGTTAAAATTATTAAAATCGGCAATAAACGATATACAGTGGAACGCCGATTATCCGTGCTAATCGCGATTCAGTTCTAGCCGGATAAGCGAATATCACGGATAGTAGGCACAACTCTTTTTATTGATAAATATTAATCTTAAGTGTGTAATGAATAGACTTTTTTTTATAAAGCTAGATGTTAATTTTCTTATTTACACTTTGCAAAGTAAATCTGTTCTTTTTTTCGAATTTGAGCAAATTATATCATTCCCAATAGAGGCTTTTATTTCTTGCCATTATCGGGTTTGCATTTCATATGTCAATTCGCCTTCGGAACTGTCATTTCCGAGCTGCACGGATAATGGAACAGCCGGTTAAAAGTTACCCGGATAATCGGCGCTCCACTGTATTTGAAATGATTTTATTTTACTTTCCAAATTTTAATTCTTGTTTGATAATAATTTGCTTGATCCAGAATCATTTTTAGCATCAAAAGGACAACGATAGTATCGTATATAGATACTAAATACGCTTGATCTAGATATTTAAATGATCTTGATATCTAAATGTACTATTATCCGTGGAAAACGATCATCGATCACCCCGGAAAATCGAGGTTCTACTGTATTTTAATACTGTTTTAACTGCCAAATCAAAAAAAAAGTCGTACGACCAAATCGGATGAGCAATGACACCTCTTCGGTTTGGTCGTACGATTAAAATGGTCGTACGACTTACGCACTGCCACCAGCCTTACGAAATTCTTGTCGAAACAGTGTCTCATATGGCAGTGTTAATTGACCAAAAATGAAACAGCTGAAATGAATGCTAATTGCATCGTGAATCACACGCTAGCCAATGTCATTTATGGTCTACGAAATGAATCGAATTAACATTTACACATGGTAGTAATTATAACGAAATTCATCTCGTTTTCGATCGTTACGTTGTCCACTAAGATTCAAAATAAGAAACTCAATCTTTAGTAAAACAAAAATCTGTACCTGTGAATCCGTTCCGATCTCTTCCTTCAGTTACCATAGTAACCGTGACGTGTTGGTTTAGCAACAGATGAACTTTTTCATCTACGGCAGCTGGAACTGATTTGTTCCACACGTGCGGTTTGGTTGGCGTTGTTTGATTTTTCTCTTTTTGCCCCGTGTACCGGTTTGTATATTTCGACTGTGCTGCCTCCATCCCGGAAGCATCCAATAAAGTCCCCTTATCAATCGTATTACTCTTCTCAATTGCGGCTTCAAGCGCAGTTTAGCTAAACGGACGCTTTCTTGTCTCCTTCACTGGATCGAAAGCCTGTTTAGTGACACATATAGAGAGGGAGAGAGAGAAACAGGAAGAAATCCTCCATCTCACCATGTGTAGCAACAGATAAGCGTGTTCTGATTCATCTCGTCATGCAATTTAAACCTTTTTGCTGGTGTCACTATCGCTTTCGTTCTTTTCTTACAAGGAAGAAAGCAACATAAAAATTTCCATTTTGCGATGCAAACGTTTTGAAAAAAAAAAAAATGCTCAAATCAGCAAATGAGAAAATGTCACAATACGATGACGTTGTGCGTAATCGTAAACCGGGTCGAGTTTTATTATTCATCAAATGTTTCTAAGAATTTAGCTTCTTTGTGTTCAACACTTGTGGAATTTGGATACTATCAGCAGCTTCAGCGTTGCTTCATCGACAGAACAAAAACAACGAGAAGCCCCTTTGCAAATTTTGCTTACTAATCACAATTTGTCTCATATATATATAGGCGTAAGGTCTTCTCGGATCATTATTATGCACTAACTGCTGAACTGTTTTACGCCACGGTTAGCAAAGAGAGTCAAAGCAAAGTGACTCAAAGTGTATCGCGTTTTGTTGCGTTACGAAATAAAATAAACAAACCTTGTGAGATTGATACGGATTGTTTGGATTCGCTTTGTTTGAATGGTGCTGTAAGCCATTGTATCGTTTTACTTTGAGACAAAAATGTGGTAAATAAATGAAAAACAACGCGGGCGGTAATTGATGTTATTTGAGATCTTCATGATACACACTGTAATAATATACGTATCTTAATTAATTTCAAAGTAAACTTTATTTTACTCGAAGGAAAATTCTTCTTCTGAACTCAACGTATCATCATCATGGCTGACTAGATTTATTTTTCATCATGGTGGAAAAGTTGTAGCAGTTGAATCCATATTAGTATCTGTAGGTGAGATTCGATCCACGATCTTCGTTGTTACTAGATCAAGCGTCGAAGCGTAACCACCACGGTGACAGTCAAGCAGTTAAGGGTTAATTTGCTCGTTTTGTTTAACAGTCCAATGCGTGTTGCCATCGATTGTCGCACTTTCATTAGACAACGCGCACATTGCCCGATTTAAAATACGCGACACAACTAATGGAAACAAACAAACATGAGGCAGAAGGTTATTTCTATTTTCGTGTTCATCGTCCAACCGAGACATGTGAAATGGAATCTTTTAGCGTTTCATTATCACTTTCCAAATCGGTTGATTTGGAGCAGATTTTATCCATTGATTAGTAATTGCAAAGTGTTTTGTATTGTTATGTTGACGCTTCTGTTCAATTCGACTTTTTTTGTCCTTTTTTATGGAATTATGGCACATGATATGGCTTATGATTTAAAAAATATTCCAATAAAATTATCACATAAAACATTATTTGCATTTCGGTATATGAAATGTGCAAATATTGCCCACTGTTAGCCTCTCTCTACAACAGTCCTGCGTGGTTCTGCCTTTATTCGTTCTGTGTCGTTCAGCTGAAGCAAAGACGACGCACTTGCAACGTTTTGTTGTTTATCTTCCAAAAAATACGAACGCCCAAAAAAAAATGGGAGCATTTGAGCAAAGTTGGTTATGCATCGGTGACGGCAATCGGTGAAATAGGCAGGGGACTGGGGAAAAGAAACAGCAAAAGCACCCCCAAAACAGTACGACTCAATAACGACTGTACTCGCGCGGACAAAGAACCTGCCAATTATTGCAAACCCCTTCCGACGTACATACAGTACGTAGAGAAATAGAGTGGAGTGGAAGGTAAAAAGTGGGTTGAAATTTTTAACGCCATTACAACCAAACGCGCTGACTCAACTTTTATAGTTGTTCTAACGATAGCATTTTTGTGTATGAAAAACATTTACAGACACTCTGTGTTCCGACTCCGCCGACTAGAACACTTGGTAACGTGTGATAGGAAATACACTTTAACAGCAGTGTGTATGATTCATTTAGCAGATTCATAACGCATTTGCTCGATGGAGATCTTGGCTTGTATGGGCGGGAAATGACAGAGCTAATTGTTGTTGCATTCTAATTGCTAGAGCTGTGTGTCGCTCGATAAGAATTCTTCACCAGCAACGGGCGTTTGTGTCTACACAGGATGCAAACAATTTTGTCCGCTTGTCTGAAATGGGTCTGTTTTTATTTTGCAATCGGCAACAGTGAAGTAAATGTGCAAAAGATCTACGATTACTCATCGGTCGATGCAATCTCGCATCCTGTGGGAAGACATCTCAGACGATGATTTAACGCTTAATTTTGATTGTATGTTGACTGTTCCTTGGAATGTTTTGGTGGAAGTAGTTTGTTGATTAGTTGATTGAAGTAATCATTAAAAAAAAAAATTAATAATTTTAGACATTTTTGAACATCTTAATCACTAAATCTACATAGTTTTAGTCTCTAAATTGAATATTCTTAGTCATTGTTTCGAGTTCTGATTGTATTTAGCAGATGTCAAAATTTTGTCTCAGAGTCTTAACAAATAATAGAGTTCGCTTTTTAATTTGAAGTAGAAACGATTTGACTTGGAACTCCGACGATCTCCATAGTCCGCTATATAAACGTATCTTGGGGAGTACCTCTATTAGTCATCACCACATTTCAAGATCTAGAATAGACAATTGTAGTTTATTGGAATTATTTTCCTGGAGTTTCATGAAGTTTATTTCCTAAGGCCGCTTCAAATTACGTATGTCCTCTTCAGCACCAGTAAGAATTCTGAAATTCCCGGAGATTCTTCCGCCATTCTAACCACGATAATGAATTTCTACAATCTCCAAAATCAAACATTTGTAGACTTAGATCGTTCTTTATAGCATAATGAAGTCAATTATAGCATGATCCACATAACTCATCGAAATCGTAATTCCTTTACACTTTCAGACGACCAATCTAAACGATTCCCATGGGCAACTGATCGTGCACTGGTTGGGCGAAGGTACGGACGTTATGATCTGTCTCGCCCGAGAACCTCCAGATACGGACATGAAGTCACCGCCGCCGCCTCCATCGCGTATCTTCATGTCCAATGACTACGGTGATACGTTCGAGGACAAGACGGCTCATTTCATGCTTAACATCAGCGGTGTAATGACAAATTCCACGGTGGAACAATTTTTCACTCATCAAAAGTTTAACACGGTAAGTGTTTTTTTTTCATCAAAGTTATGAAATATCAGTGGGATTAATTAATTGTTTATTCTAGATTGTCTTTATTGATCCCCGGAATCAAGCGATCTTTACATCGGACGATTATGGTGCTACCATTACGAAGCAAAAGCTCGACTTTACACCCTCGGACGTGTCGTTCTACGATGCCGACAGGCGAACCTTTCTCGTATTAGACAAGCGTGATCCTCAAAGAAAGGTTTGTGTTGCAATGGGTGCGAGACAGTTGCAGTGAATAATCTGTTTTTTTCTACTCTTTATTACAGCTTTATTATACAACTGATTTTGGAGCATCGTTTACACTTCTTCAAAGCTATGTTAAATCGTTCCTATGGTCGTCAGGTGATGGTGTTCCCATCCATCTGTATGTGGAACGGAAAGAACCAACGAGTAAGTAACCTAAACAGGATACTCTTTTCTCCCGTTTATGGAACATGAATTAATGAAATTCTATTCGTACATTTTTCAGACACTTCATCGGTAATCTTCTTCAATGCGGCCGATCTTTACACCGGTAACAGGCAGTTTAATGTGTTGATCGAGAAGGTGGAAGATTTCCACATCAACAAAGACTTTATGTTTGCGTCCCAGCGTTTGCCCAACAGCACCCAGCTGCTTATCTCGTACAAACGGGGCAAGTTTGTGAAGGCCGATTTTCAAACCGAGCTGGACATTCGGGGCTACCATGTGGCGGACGTTGAAGGACGCAGGATTATGATTTCGGTGGTACACTCGGAGCGCATTTCGCATCTGTACGCGTCCGAATCGAACGACGACATGACGGACATAAAGTTTGTGCCTAGTTTGGAAAACATTTTCACCTACATTCCTGATCTGAACTGGCGATCCAGTTGGTTGGTGTAAGTATTCTCACTGGCCGGAGCTTATATGAGGTGGAAATTAATAAGACTCCTTATTTTCATTTCTGCAGTAAATCTTCTGAAACAGCGTTTACTGATCTGTATCGAGTGGAAGGCTTGCGGGGAATTTACATCGCATCGAAGATGATCCGTCTGCCGGTCGCTGAAACGATTACACCGGACTATCTAATGTCGGTAATAACGTTCGACCATGGTACTACGTGGCGAACAATTAAAGCTCCGGAAACGGATGATGAAGGAGCTTTGCTGAACTGTGGTAAAGATTGTAGCCTGCACGTGACACAGAAGTTTTCCTCATTATACCCAGTGAGCAGGTGTGTTACGTTCGATCTCTCTACAGCCTGTTGGATGCTGTTGGATTGGTTAGTTAATGCTATTGTTTCTTTATTTGTAGATCCGTAACGATAATGAGTTCAAAAACGGCTCCAGGTGTAATTATGGCTTCTGGTGTGGTGGGCAAATCACTAAAAGGCCACCCGGGAGTGTACATTTCGCGCGATGCCGGTCTAACGTGGAAACAGATTCTAAAGAACTATTACTTCTTCAATATGGGCGACCATGGTGGCATACTGGTGGCGGTGAAATATTTCAAATCCAAGGGTGAAACGAACGAAATCCTCTACTCCACCGATGAGGGTGAACGGTGGCACTCGACACCGTTCATTGGCAACCAGCTGAAAGTGTACGGGTTGATGCGCGAAGCCGAAGCAAACGGTACGATCTTTACGCTCTTCGGTTCGGAGCAGGACGAGCATCGGTGGTTAATCATAAAGCTCGATCTGAAGAATGCATTCACCGCGAACTGCACGGAGGATGATTACAAATATTGGACGCCCGGTTCGTACTCCGGTGACTATTTTATGCCGTGTGTGCTCGGCCGGCAGGATACGTATCAGCGCCGGAAACCGCACGCCAACTGCCACAATGGGCTCGGGTACGAACGGCCCATTCGGCAGGAAGTTTGCGAATGCAACAGTTGGGACTTTGAGTGTGACTATGGTTTCGTGCGCAGCGGCCAGAAGCGTTCGTTCTGTGTGCGTAACAAAACGATGACACACTTCGATCCGTACGCGGTACCGAAATCGTGCAAACCGGGCGCGTATTACAATCGTACGCGCGGCTACAGAAAGATCGAAGGCGACGTGTGTGTTGATGGATTTGCGTCCCAGTTTCTACCGCAGGCGATACCCTGCCCGATGGAGCAGTCGGATGAGTTTTTGATAATTGCCCAGCGGGAAAAGATTTCCCGCATCGATTTGCGGCACAACAATACGCGCACCGAGTTTGCCATTCCTGGGCTTAAAAATGTGATCGCCATTGAGTTTGATTTGAAGCGCAACTGTGTATTTTGGGCGGACATTTTAACGGACGTTATCGGGCGCCAGTGTCTGAACGGGAACTCGACGCCGGAAACGTTGGTGGACAATGGTTTGTCGTCTGTTGAGGGTATGTCTTACGATTGGATCTCGGAAGTGCTGTACTTTGTCGATGGGATGCGGCTGATGATAGAAGCGTTACGTGTTCCGCCACCGGGTACGATTCCACCGGCCGGTGCCCATCGTACGCCAAACGTTCGCCGCACAATCATGGATGGGAAGTATCTGAACAAACCGCGCGGTATCGTCGTACACCCGATGGAAGGATATCTGTTCTGGACCGATTGGAATTCGATTCGACCGTCGATTTCGCGAGCAAACATGGACGGTACTGATGTGCGGGAACTGTTCACAAAACCGCAGGTTGCGTGGCCGAACGGCGTTACGATCGATTATATGGCGGAACGGTTGTACTGGGTGGATGCGAGCAAAGATTACATTGCCAGCAGCGATCTGGATGGTAAAAACTTCCACAAGGTAATGCAGCAAGATCCGTACGTGCAGCATCCGTTCGCGGTTGCCGTACTGAAGGATGTGATGTATTGGGACGATTGGAAGCAAAACTCGGTCTTTTCTGCTGACAAAGATCACGGTATAATGGCGAAACTGGTTGCGGACAGTATGGCCAATCTGATGGATATGAAGGTGTACGGACATACGATACAGGTCGGTACGAACGCTTGCACGAAGAATGATCGCTGTTCGCATATCTGCGTCGGAGGTCCAAAACACACCTACAGCTGTCTGTGCCCGGATGGTATGGAGTTGGTAAAGGATCAGTGTACATGCCCGGCCGGAACGACGGCCCAAGGGAATGGATGTGCCCGGACGGGCAAAACCTGTGGGCCGAAGTTTTTCAGCTGCAACAACACGCGCTGTATCCCGCAGATCTACAAATGTGACGGTGAGGATGATTGTGAGGATCGTAGCGATGAGGAAGGCTGTCCGGCAGCGAAACCAGCCTGCCCGCCGCACATGTTCACCTGCAAGCTAGACCAGCAGTGCATACCGAAGCATTATCTGTGCGATTACGATAAGGACTGTAAGGATGGTAGCGATGAGGAGAACTGCAAAACGCCGAACTGCAAGAAGGGTGAGTTTACCTGCGACAATGGGCGCTGCATTAAACCAAGCTGGGTGTGTGACAGTGAGGATGATTGCCGCGATGGGTCGGACGAGAAGGACTGTCAGAAGAAGAACGTTACGCTGATCGAGTGCAAATCGGACGAGTTTCGCTGTAACGTTACGAACACCTGCCTGCCGAACCAGTGGCGCTGCGACACGGAACAAGACTGTCCGGACGGTTCGGATGAAGCGAACTGCAACAACAACACGTGCGAAGCGTGGATGTTTACGTGCGTAAGCGATGGTAAGTGTTTGTACAAAACGTGGCAGTGTGATGGTGCGAAGGATTGCAAGGATGGCAGTGACGAGCAGGACTGCGAAGCGATCCTGGGCGAAACGAAACCGGAAGCGAAAAAACCGGGCATCAACATAATGCCGGGCCAGGAGTGTCACGATTGGATGTTTAAGTGTAAAAACGAACGGTGCGTACCGTACTGGTGGAAGTGCGACGGGGTTAACGATTGTGAGGATCACTCGGATGAGGATGGGTGTAGCGAGATCGGTAAAACCACGATCACTAACGGCACGACACTGCATCCAGTCGCACCGACTCCAACGCGGCGCAAGGATCGTACGTGCGGATTGCACGAGTTCCGCTGCGATTCGGGCACGTGCATTCCGAAACGATTCGTGTGCGACGGGTACAGCGACTGTACGGGCGGTGAAGATGAGGCGAACTGCCCGAGCCAGAAGCTGTGCAGCAATAATTATTTCCGCTGCCGGACGGATGGTATGTGCCTTCCGATGAATCGGTTCTGCAATGGAATACAGGATTGTGTCGATGGTAGTGATGAGGAGTGCAGCTTTAAACCATCAACGTAAGTATTTCTGGAGTTTATTTTTTCTTTCGATTAAGCAGACATTTTAAAGTCGTTTTGTGTTTTACAGATCTGTGACGACAAACCGGAACTGTAGTACCAATCCGGGTGTGTTTGCGTGCGACAATACCTGCTTTGCGTTGATGCTCCTGTGCGATGGTAAACCGGATTGTTACGACGGAACGGATGAGGATAATTGTCCGGGTAATCGAAAAGGGCGACAATACTATCAGGTACGATCTAATAAATATTAAGGGTGTATAATATTAATTGCATAAGCGGAGAGGGTGGAAACATCCATTCATTACGTCACACAAACAATAAGAGCTTTTGACAATCCCAATTGTCACAAAATGTAACGCTGGGGTAATGTAACGCCATAGGGAAATATGGAGCTATAGTGAAGCGCCGATTATTCGGGTACCTTTTATCCGTTTGTCCCATTATCCGTGCAGCTCGGAAATGACAGTTCCAAAGGCGAATTGACATGTTAATTACAAAACCAATCATGGCAAGAAATTAAAACCTCAATAGGGAATGATCAAGTTCGACGAAATAGAACAGATTTATTTTGCAAAGTGCAATTAAGAAAATTAACATCTAGCGTTAGAAAAAAAATCCACCCATTACACACTAAACACTAACATTTATCAGTAAAAAGAGTTGTGCCTATTATCCGTGACATTCGCTTATGCGGTAAGGGATGAGTTTCGATGAGTACGGATAATCGATGTTCCACTGTATTTCTGAACTCTTTTCAAGTTGAATTAGAATGTGTGATAGATTTGAATTTCGTCCCGCTTTCTTGAGCTTTTGTGTGGGGAATCGATTCTGATTCAAATTTCCCAAGAAAGGAAAATAAAAGTTTCACAAAAGTGCCTTATCATTTTACAGGGTTTCCAGCACACGTGCATGACCGATATCTTTGACGACGATTACCACGAACCGTTACGTAATTAATGGCAGTCGCTTAATGTATGTTTCTGTCTAATTATAGGTTACACAGATCAGTGTCGATCAACGTTCATTAAACTCGACGAGCTTCCTTATCTACTGGTGGATCATGTTGGACGCAAATGTAACGTACGAATATTTACCCTCGATTTATTACAACAATGAGTGGAAAAATGTCACTAACTGGATAACGGATACGTCGTACCGCTTTACCAACCTGAAGCCCTATACCACCTACACGGTGACGGCGTACGTACGGGTGAAGGGTCAAACGAAGATCACACCACCGTACATTTACTACGAAATAGCGACCACCGAAGGAAGTAAGTTCGATGTTCGTTATGCAGAAAATGTAGAGCGTTGACGATAATGTTATGTCCTTTTCTTCTACCCGTTCAGTTCCATCACCACCGTTAAGCGTCGTAGTCATTCAGCAGAACGGATCTCGTGTGCTGGTAAGCTGGGATCCACCGAAGGAGGTAAATGGGCGGCTCGAGGGTTACACGGTGAACTTCCGCTCGCAGTCGAAGAACGTTACACCGGCGCAGAACGTGAAGGTGAGCGCATCGGAAACAAGTGTCGTCATCGATAAGGACTTCAAATCCTACGTGGTGTACGAGTTTTGGGTGAAGGCACGTAACGGTAAGCACGAATCGCTTTCCTCCGTTATGGTACCGTTAACGTTCGACGGTACCTCGTTCGTGGAGAAAATTACACGCATCGAGGTGCTGAACAAAACGGCCAAATCGGTAACGTTGCGATGGAAACCGGTAAGCAATGCGGATGGGTACATGGTGGTACCGATACTGCCACAAACCTATCCCGTACTGCCAACGATAAAGGTACAAAATGCGACTGTTATTACGCTGGACAATATGGTACCCGGCACGCAGTACGTCATCAAGGTGGCAGCGTACGTGAAAAACTTTTTCGGCCAGCATGAAACGACGATCGTTTCGTTCGGCGGTACACCGCTACCGGCACTGAACGTAGAGCTGAAGGAGAAAACAAACGATTATGCGCTGCTGGAGTGGAACGAACCAAAAGGATTGGACACGAGTAAGCTGGTGTACGGTGTATACTATGGTACAAGCATGGATGCGCTGTTTGAAGGTAAAGACATAATTGCAACACTTTATAAACGTTCTCCAACACTAATTCCTTTCCTTTCTTTCTGTTTTAGCCGCTCGTATTAACACTACATCGCGCAGCATTAAATTGACGGGCCTGATGCCTTGCCAATCGTATCTGGTCAGTGTGGGTATCGTCGGTCCAATCGGACCGGGTCCCCTCGGCCGCAATCCGCTCAAACTGGAAACGGCTTACAATCGTACGCTACCACCAAAGGAACTAACAGTTGTAATAAACGAAACTAGTCAAGAAATGACCATCGAATGGCAGCATAGCTGTGCTTTGGATTTGGGCGCGTACCCATCATACATTGTAAGTATTGCGGGAAGTAGCAATAACGTGCAGGGACCCAGGGGCCAGGTGATCAGGACCCACACGTCAGGACCGGGGATAAAATTAGTGATGGATCTTCAATTTTCCCGGAGTCGGAGTAATCCGACTCCGAGACATTCTGGAGTATACTCCGGAGTAACTGAGGCATTATTGACGAGGGGGTGGTCATTCATAAATGATTCCGTTTTCACTATTTCGGAGTGCCAATGCCTCATGGCGATGAAAACTGGTTGCATAACTCCCGTAAACCAATGACGTCATGAAAAGCAAAGAATCAAAACCTCGACCACCTCGACCTCGACCACCGCCACCTCGTTTGTATGGTGGCGACTTTGGATTTGGGCGCGTACCCATCATACATTGTAAGTATTGCGGGAAGTAGCAATTCAGAAGCAGATCAAATTAGTGATTGGCAAATCTTCAATATTCCCGGAGTCGGAGTAATTCAACTCCGAGACATTCTGGAGTATACTCCGGAGTAACTCAGGCATTATTGATGACCAGGGGATGGAGGAATCAATTCAGCTAACTGCGCCACTAACCGAACTTGAATCCGGAGTTAAAATGGGGTATCTCCTATACCGACTCCGGAGTAATTCTGAGTCAACTCCGGAATAATCCGGAATAATTGCTTCGAAGCATACTCCAGTTTTTATGCGTCGGAGTCGGAGTGGATTCATGAATCCATTCCGGAGTTCCCATCACTAGATCAAATCCCATCCGGACAGTCCCCCCCCCCGTAGCAAGGACTACGTGGACAAACTAAGAATCATAAGCCAGATATGTGCGTCAAGATCTTAACGGTCTTTACACCAAGAAGAAGAAGAAGAAGCAAGAATGTGCAATAGAAAGTGAAAATCTTTGTAATGAAACAAACGACTTGTTCTACTTTCTTCCCCTAGATAACGGTGCGCGAACTAACGCTGAACAAAACATCCGTCGTGACGGTGCAACCGTCTAGCAACAAAACGATAGTACATGTATTCCGCAAGATTCCTAAAGGTGCGGCATACGAGATATCCGTATCAACCGACATTCCCAATGCGCAGGCAGTTAGCATGATTGCGTATTCCGCACCATTGCCGGCGCCGGAACAATTGCAGGTGTGGGAGGAACACAACGGAACGTTCGTGGTTTATTGGAAAACTGTAAAAGATTTTACAGATGATGGGTAAGTGTTCGTTTATTTGCTCATCGATTAGTTTTCAGTCGATAATAACCAAAAACTGTTTTTTGTTTCTGTTTTAGCTACTCGTATGAAATCATTGTGTACGAAGGCCGAGGCATCAACAGTTCAGTACCTCCAAGACTTACGATACCGGCCAAAGAACCGCCCGTTTTTATCGAACCGTATCAACTAAATTGGATCGAAAACGAACCCTTAACGCTTGGCGTTCGACTCAAAACGGATCAGGTAAGTTCTCGACGTCTCTTTCAGATTTCAGGATGCAAAAATTTAACACAATGTTCTCTTTACACCAGGGTCTGTACTCCGAAATAGTGGAGACGGAAACATTTATCAAAGAAATTTATCGATACACACCTTTGCGTGCCAGCTCGTCGGTCGGATCGTCCTGGAAATGGATCGTGCCGACCGTGATTGTGGTGGTACTTATCGCCGTGCTAGCGTACGGTGTACAGCGCCACCGGCGGCTCCAGAGCTCGTTCAGCCGGTTCGCAAACTCACACTACGACACGCGGACCGGTGCCACCCGCATCGGCTGCACGCTGGACGATGATGAGCACGAGCATCAGGAGGTGCCGCGCAGTTTCTCCGACGATGAACCACTAGTGATTGCTTAAATTGTAAGTACATTGTTCTAAGCTTTACACATACACACACACACGGGTTTTGCAGATATTAATAGATTTCCGTGCTACAGTAGATCTCCGCGGTTCTCCGCGTGTCACCCTGCCGTGAAAGCAGTGCGTGTGTGTATTCGTGTGCGTTTGTGTGTATGTGTGTGATTGATAATAGGATAGAAAAGCGGAATCAAAGGGAAAAAAAGGAGGGAAATAGAAATATGAGGTGTTTGCAACAGTTTTGGTCAGCTGTTTTTTCCATGTTAGATCACAAAATAGCATCAAATATGTAAAAGTTTGTTTTTTTTTAGATTTTGTATAACCTTATTTCAGATTGTGTAATCAAAAACGAAGCATTAATTTATAAAAATTTTGAGAACTGCGTTTGTCATAGTTTGTTATTGACTCACGTTCAAAAATTTATGACACTTATGAATTCACGGACTTCCAATTGGTGGTTTAAGTCTTATTACCTATCATTTGAATTCTTTTTTTCCAATCCGTTCAATCCAGTTTAAAATTAATTATAATTAAATCACTAAAACACAAAAAAAATCAACAAACTGATCAAAACTAGTGCAATGACCTTAATAACTACTAGAAGCGAACAGAACTGATACATATTGATACGACTCCAACTTCCTTCGCGTACATTTAAACGAGTCAGCTTTGCGCGAAAGTTGCATAACGATATTAGTTGGAACGAGAGAAAGTCCGAATAATGATAAAGAAAAAACCTAGCAAAGACAGTAACTAAAGAAAGTAAAATCAGAAATACAAAAACATAAACGTAGCATTACGCATTAAGGATGAGACGAGAATAGTAAAGAAAAGCATGCGTTAAGCAAAGTCATAAAGTGAAACATAAAGGAAACAAAGGTTAGGAGGGAAGTGTGTGAGCTGCATAAGCAAACAAACTGAAAGACTAAACTAATAATTTTTTTTTTGTATTTATGTGTTGTTCGTTTTATTGAAATAGATTTATTTAATGTAGGAAAGCCAGTAGTAGAATGGACTAGCAAAACAAATAAAAAACACGGTGGTCTATGCGGATGGGTGCGTGTGTGTTTAGCATACTGCAAGATAAAGAGCCAGAGACACTATCTAAATCCATATGATATCAACACAACCACAAAAAAAACAATTTTGATAATTATTATCACAAGCTGTTTTACAATTTACAGGCTTCTCTGTATGTAAACTATGTATATTCTGTTTATGTTTTCCTGTTTTGCTTTCTTCACTACACTTGTCACATATAACTATGTATGTTCGGGTATCGCAATTCACGCGAGTTTCTTTCATAGTATGTAGTATGTTAGCAGGATTGTACTAATTAAAAACAAAATAGCCAGAATAGAAAACGGGAAGCTAATAATTCATAAAATAAACAGTAAATTGGAACATGTGCGGGTTACGTTTTTTTTTTTTTTTGCAAACTGTAAAGTAAAATCCTAAGCCGAGTTCTTCGCTCATACATGGAAGAAAGTTGTGCTTGTGTACAGACTGTGAAATTGTGACCACTTGTTTGTAAAAAAAATACACTCACACACACATAAAACAAAATATGAATAACAAAGGGCGTAAAGGGTCACCGATCCTTAAAGGATGGAAAGAGAAGATCGTTTTATATCTGTCCTAGAAAGGCAATGGTTTATTTATGGTGTGGAATTGGGTATTTGGTTTCTTATTTTCTTTAAAGCTGATGAGCAATATTGGACTATGGTTTAGTTAGAGAGACAGACTTTTAGAAACAACAAGCTCGCAAAAGAGATTATACGCAAATGTTCCATCATGGGATATGTTAGGGTCGATAGAAACATAGTGATGATTGCATCTTCAAGGTACAGCACAGGCTTTGCAGTGTGAACTAATAGGGCAATACTATGGGAAGGAGCTAGAAAACAAATTGCTGTAATTTTCTCCTTATATATTCTTCTTCCGTGTGTAAATCTATGGTTTTTTTTTGGTCAAAACTGACCTACAGCTTGATTATTGAGACAGATATAGAAAGCGCAAGAGAGAGAGAGAGAAAGGTGCGTGATGGATAACGAAACGTGGTGATGATAGACAGAGATACTTCCGTTCAAATCTTTCATTTTGGCTTCTATAGATATTGAAACTATTTAAACAATAAACACACCAACCAATTCCAAATGCTGGTGCTCCCTTACCGCAAGAAGTGGTAGTGTAAAATTATAGTGCGTCCTGCGTCAGTTGAATGAAATTGTATAATGATCAACTTAACCATAAGTAGCGAAACAATAAACGGTGCGATGTGTGTGTGTGTGCCATCCCTATTACCCGGTAGTCCAGTGAACTCGTCCGCATGACGACGACGGTGTCACAGTATCAGTGGACGACGGATGGGATCACAGAAAACGAAGAACAATTTGTTATTATTATCAATTAATCATTTGAATTTAATTTGAATTATTAACTATCGAATTAGCTGCGCTTCCGGTGGGACATGTCAAGGAAAGAAAGTTTAATTTATAGATCAATAAGGATGCAAATGGGTTCGTAGCGTTCTTATAACAGGTATTGTCATTACTTTGTGACATTTTTGTTTAATCTGGAAATAGTGTCATTTTGAAGTGTCATCCTAAAGGATGATTTACTTCTTTATATCAATATAAAAGAAAAATACTTTTAAAAGCATCGAACTATGATTGAAGTTGCTCTAGCTGAAGTATCTTGTCGGAAGTGGTTTGGACGGTATTTATTCTTAAAGACGAAGACGAACATCCTGGAGAGCCTCAAACGTTTGGGAATGGATAACTAAACACAATCTTCAGCTAATATACATTTCAAACATTTGATTCCAGGACAATCCATGAATATCCATCCAGGGCGTTGGATATCATCCAAACATCTGTACTGTGATAAGATAAATACAATCACAATTACGGTCGGTACGATCCATTTCCAGGACGATCCAACCGAAGAAGTGGCTGATAATGTTGTGATCATTGATAAATGATTCCGTTTTCACTATTTCGGAGTGCCAACGCTTCATGGCGATGAAAAATAGCTGCAAAACTTCCGTAAACCAATGGCGTTATGAAAAGCAAAGAATCGAAACCTCGACCAAGATGAATACATATGGCCAGAAGATCATTCTGTGAATTTGGTGAAACCGGCATGGGGTCATCTATTATGAGCTACTACCAACAAACCAAAAAAGATCACAAAGAAGGTCTATGGACGATAGTTGATGCGTTTATGCCGATCAATTCGAGAAAAACGGCTACAATTGTTCTTGTATATATCTTGTATCTTATCTTCTTTTGTATCAAAATGGTTGTGTATGTGTCAGACACTAGGCGACTCCTTTATAAGCCAATCATACGGGGAAAGGAATTGTGATCAGGGGTGGATCAACCCTCTTAGAGGCCCTTGAAGGCCTTAAAGGTTGTGGGGGCTTGTAGGGTGGCGATATTTCTGATTGAATGTCGTTCACTTACCCGAGTAAAAGATAATTTGATAGCTTTCTGGCACAAAAAAACACTTGAATTTTTTCTGTGAACAAAGACACATTCACACATTTAAAAAACCACACGCGACAAAATGGCCACATTTTGTAATACACGATTTCAAGCAATAACCAATAAACTGATTGCAAAAAAGGACATTTTTTTTTCAACGAAAACAACCGAGAATTGCATTTTTTTTCTATTGGCCTTTTTCTTTTACATACACACTTGCGCTTTGGCACATTTAAAACACCACACTAGCCTAAATTGGCCACATTTTAAAATACACGAATTTACGCAATAAAAAATAAACTTATTGAAAAAAGAATATTACTTTTTTAACCGAAAAACACCCAACACTTGCATTTTTTTCTATTGGCATTTTGCTTTCACAAACACACTTCAATGCGCTTTGACACACTCGCCTAAAATGGCCACATTTTGTAACACACCATTTCAAGCAATAAACAATAAACTTATTGCCAAAAAAGGACATCACTTTTTTCACTGAAAAACAACGAAACTTGCATATTTTTTTTCTATTGGCATTTTTCTTTCACATTCACACTTCTATGCTCTTTGGCACATTTTAAACACCACACGCGTCTAAAATGGCCGCATTTTAAAATACACGAATTTACGCAATAAACAATAAACTTATTGAAAAAAGAATATTACTTTTTTCACCGAAAAACACCCAACACTTGCATTTTTTTTCTATTGGCATTTTGCTTTCACAAACACACTTCAATGCACTTTGATGCATTTAAAACACCACACTAGCCTAAATTGGCAACATTTTGTAATACACGATTTCAAGCAATAAGTAATAAACTTATTGCCAAAAAAGTACATTACTTTTTTTCACTGAAAAACAACCAACACTTTCTTTTTTTTTCTATTGGCATTTTTCTTTCACATTCACACTTCTATGCTCTTTGGCACATTTAAAACACCACACGCGTCTAAAATGGCCGCATTTTAAAATACACGAATTTACGCAATAAACAATAAATTTATTGAAAAAAGAATATTACTTTTTAACCGAAAAACAACCAACACTTTTTTTCTATTGGCATTTTTGCTTTCACAAACACACTTCAATGCGCTTTGACACATTTAAAACACCACACTAGCCTAAATTGGCAACATTTTGTAATACAAGATTTCAAGCAATAATTAATAAACTTATTGCCATAAAAAGGACATTAATTTTTCTCACTGAAAAACAACCAACATTTTCTTTTTTTTCTATTGGCATTTTTCTTTCACATACATACATCAATACGCTTTGTCACATTTAAAACACCACACGCACCTAAAATGGCCGCCTTTTTAAAATACACTTAATCCACGCCATAAGCAAAAAGCTTATTGAGCAATACACATCACTTTTTTCACCAAAAAAAACCAACACTTCGTTTCTCCTGTGCACAACGGAAGAGAACCGCTTTCCGCAGCATGTACTGAAAGTTTCTTTTTTGATTAATTACAAATTTTCCGATAAAAAGTCTCCCCACACGATTATGGCAATGCTATGGGACAAAACTCGTTGACGAAATGCACTGCACGACCACCAACGCAAGTACTTTGCAAGCTTAGTACACGCACTGATTTTAAATTTCCTTACACTCACACACGTACCGCATCAGCGTTAGCGTACAGCAAACTGCGCTGACCACAATGATAACTTAGCAACGGACGCTACCAGCGCAGCTAAGCGCAAGTTAGAACAAGTCTTGTTAGAACGATGAGCACGATACCGTTAGATCGGAAACTGTATAGATGATTTTTGGTCCTCGTTCACATTTACACCTTTTGGCATTCTTTCACTTACACTTTCTAACAAGTAACACGAGAACAAACGCTTTCACAACCCAAGCCCAGCGCTGGCAAAAAATTTGAATACGTGCAAAAACAAATCTTCACTGTTCACAAGAATTGAAATACTAATAATTTGTATTAATAGAATAAGATCCACGAAGCTATTTTTGGGCATCAAAAAAACACAACACAATTTATGCAAAAATGTCCCATGTGCAGGAAGCCTTTTTTCACAACCCGAATGTACTGCGGTCCGATCGCTACTGATCACAATTTCTCCTTTTCTCATTAACATTATCTCTCCTGCTTCGTTATCACGACACACCTACACAACTGTAATTGCCGAAGCGGTCGCCCGATCTTATCTTTCGCTCACACTTCGCTCCTCCTAGAGAGACGAATGAAAAAAGCTTGGTAAAAAAAACTCTTTGCTTCCTTGCGATCGAATGCGGTCTTATTTTTGTGGCATGGAAAATGTATGCATATGCATATAAATATTTAAATAACATAAAACACTCGTTTTGTGATAAGTAGAAAATCGATTTAAAGGAACAATGGTTCGATCATGAGGTAATGAATTAGTTAGAAAACGAAGCACCTTTCCCATACCAGCGTGTTGGTGAGGGGGCCGTGGCACAAAAGAAATGTCTCTTTTGCTACCAATACACTAATACACATTTCCGTTCTTCGAGGTCCCCCTGACTCTGCCACTCCGCCTGCTCCGACCCTGGTCTTGATAAGAACTAAACTTAAGAACTAAAGCAGTTCAAGTTCTATAGAATAAATGATTTAATTCAACTGATGTTTGGATACTTCTTTAACATTAATCATTGATTGTTTAAATTAATATCTATAGAATCCTTTTGCATCTTAGCGAGTAGCTCTTCCTGCCTATGAAAAACCACGATCCAGTGGAGATTTAAACCGAGAATGATTGGTTTTACTGCATAACATTAGGCGTACTATTCTTAAAACATTCTTTAAATTTACCCTTCAAATATACGGTTGTGATAAAATCGGAAGCAATGTTATAAAGACTTTCGATTTCCGCCTTAGTTGCCAGCTGGCTTAGCAGTAAAAGTTCCCGCTGTATGTGACCCTCCGTGTACGGACGCTTGATCATCTGCTCTATTCTCTTCAGCTCACGATCACGCAGCGGTACACCCTGCAGCCCCAGTAGCTCTATATCGGACGGAAATAGTCCAATCCACCGCATGGACGGCACCGCCAAGGAACGTTGCTGATGTACCATTGCCTACGGATATGGAATGTTTTTGTTTTATGAATGTCTGCAATCTGAAATATTAATGCGAATCTTACCAAAGAACCAAATTTATAGATGCAAAATATCTCTATACCGTGGGGATCTGCATCCATCAGGGCGTAAATAGGAACCTTCGCCCAATCTGCAATCTTTTTCAATAGTAATCTTGTGGAAACATCCGGATATCCTTTAGCCTGCAATGATCGCCAACAATCGAACTCTTAGAATATTCTATTGCCAAAGGGAATCTGTCATTTTCTCACCGTTACAAGAACAAGCGTCTCGGGAAAGAGATTCAAAATTCCATCCTCGAGCAACCGCTTGAAGACAGTGTCCTTCTCAACGACCAACACCATCTTAGCGGTCGTTCGTAACTCTACCACGCTGCTCACATCCAACGGTACCGGCGTGCCCCATCGATTGGTGCTACAGTCGATCGTTAGACCATCGCTCAATATCAGTACCATCGGTCCGGCGATCAATCCTTTCGAGGTGTTGAATACGTTCATTTCCCACGTATCCGCATCCAGCAGGGCACCGATGTCATCCAGCACGGCATAGGTATAGGCTGGCGTTTGTGCCACATCCAGATGAAGGTAGTAAAGTTCACGCTTTGTGCAGCTGGTACCGGTCGCAAGCAGCTGATAGATGGTGGCCAATATTTTCACCATCAACTGTAAGCGTCGTGCGTTAGATGGCCTGATCGCTCTTCCTTCGTGTGACGGGTCGGATGTCTGCAGGCTGCAAAGTAGTGCCCAAGTAAAAAATAATGAACAGTGCAAATAGTTACTAGTCTGGATTAGACATGGGACAAACGATGCTTTTAAAGCATTGAGTGCAGTCCAGTTCGATCAGTGTTGTGAACTGAACGCTTACGACAATAATTACTCCGGAGCAAGCTTCGGAGTTACTCCGGAGTAATCCGGAGTAAGTACTCGGGACTTACCCCGAAATTAAATCCGGATTAATCCGGATTCAGAGTATACTCCGGTTATACGTCGGAGTCGGAGTGGATTGTTGAATCCCATCATTAATGTGAACCGACCGCAACTAGACATGCTAATGTGTTGGCACGTGTATTACTGGCAGTTTCAGTACGAATGAAGAGTATTCGTATCTGTATTCGGCAAACTGAATCATCCTCACATTGAATTGTCGTATAAAGATTGGAACGAATCGAACGGTTCTGATTCAATACGCCCATGCCTAGTCTGGATACTTACATTCCATTCTCAATTGTGCACGTGTCCCATCGTGGTTTTCGACGTATCGTCAGTGCGGTACCTTCGTTAACACTGCGTTCGATTTGATGCAGCAACTCAACGATTCTAACCTGAATCTGCCGATGGTGTTCGGATATTTCGCTTTCATCCGTGTGCGATAAGGTGTCCTCTTTATCCGTGACAGCTTTTGTTTCATCGTATCCAGAATCTTTCTCACCGTTGTGTGACAAATGTTCCGGACCGTACTGTGTGTCAGTATTCCATTGCTCTTCCAACTGAGTGGAATGATCTGCCCAGCTCGCAGTGTAAGTGTGATGCGGTGTGACGCTTACTGTCGGTTGCGTACTAATGTCATTTAACTTTTGACCGTGCGGCGTAATACACTGCCGTTGTTCTCGAAGGTTACAATGTTCGCGCTGAACCAACGCAAAACAATCGTTTCCGTGTGTTTTGTTTGAACAATTGTCTGTTCGGAAGGTTTCTACAGATGATGTATTCGATTCGTTGTGTGTTTCGTACACTAAATTGTCCAGGTGTGAGAGTTTAATTCGAGTGCTGGCATCGTCTTCGGACAAATGTTCTTCCCGGCTGTCTTTGTGCTTACTGTCCGCGTCGGTAAATTCGTTAAACAAATCTACCAAATCCTTATCCCACGCTAAGGATTCCAATGGTACATCATCCGCCGAATCTGCATTTGATTGTGAAGACAAATCCGTAAGACTGGACGGCAAAAGTAGGCTACTTTTCGTACTGGAGAATAAATCGTCACTACTCTGAAAGATAAAAATAATATGTTTTCAACTAAAAGATCAAACGACGTTCGAGGCTTTAAATAAATGTTCGTTACCTCGCAATCTTTGAAAAAGTCTGCACTGGTTGAGGACATCCTTACACCGAAGAAGAAGAGCGTGACAGCTCAATAATGAAACTAAAAGGTAAGAACATGTTTTCATTTCTGTAAAAATAATTACAAACAAAGAACAAATACATACCATCAATATCGTATCACGTATCCGCTCAGTACACAGATAACGCGTATAGCTTCGATCCGAGTTTCACCTACTGCTGGCTGTATGCGCCATTTTGTAAATATCTTTGAACTATAACTGTTTTTCGAATGCTGAAATTAAATCGAAGCATCCGTGGAGAAAGGAATCGCAACGCATACTATTATGTATTCGCATTGCGAGTAATGCTTTTTTTAGTTTCGGATGCCGTGAACCTTCTTGAACTATCTTTTTTTTGACGTTAAAAAACCAGTGTATTTTCATACAGTACGAAAGTTAATGTGACCGTTGTATCCTATTCCTAACCACATAAGGTCAAATCTTGCCTAAAATCGGTTATCCGCGATTGGTCCTTGCCCTCATGCACTCTTTTGTCCTAAGAGAGGATTCATTGTCCACGCGCCCTCTAGTGGCTGCTAGCTGCGATTTGTCTTTTACTTTCTTGGCCCCCCCGTTGAAAATTTAAGGTTGGAAACTTAGTTATAGCTGATTGGTGAAATGATCTAGATAGAAATTCCAAGAAGTAAATGTTGTTGTTGTTTAAGGTTTAAAACCAAGAAGTAAATGTTCCTCTGTTTTACGTTAGGCTCAGCTTTTTTGTCAGCTTTTGTGTCATTAAACACCTTTAACAATTTTAATCATATTCTTATTTAAGGTTAGGAATTTAAAAAATATATTCCTCGAATTATTGGTTGGTGAAATAATACAGCAATTGTTTTTTGTTAAACATCTTGTTTAAACTTCAGTTGAACGCTCGACTGAGAATTTTTCGCATAAATATTTTATTATCAAACCTCGATTTTAGTGTATGTGCCTCTAACATGTATGTGCTATTGCTAGATTAGTTTCTTAACTTTACTTTCCTGTTATAACTACAATTATTCTGATCATTCACACAAACACTCTATAATTAGGTAATGGATATGTGGTGCATAATCGGAGCGGGTTCGTGTTGGAAGGCAATTTGAATGGGAATGGTTGAATCTGTTTCATTTCAGGTACTCGGTTAAGCAAGGAATTTTCGCATAAAATTTTTGCCATACTCGCTTTGCGTATTTCCGCCAGTTGCGCGGTTGTTAGATGGTTTCCATTTTCATAGAAAAAACGATCACCCTTCCTAGTGCGGTGGAATTGCTCCTTCAAAATGCATCGCAACACCAGTCCGGTTTCCGTGCCGTCGATCTTCTTCTCGAACGCCAATCCAACGGAGAGGTCAAGATCGTTCACCGACTTGTAATACGTGGCGAGAAGTTCGATTGCCTACATTGTAGAACAGGAGTTTAAGATAAAGATATTAAATTGAGCACGAAAAGACCTAAGTATGAAATGTACTTACTCCCGGCACCAGCAGTTGGTTATAATCTGCCCACGTTGTAGCACGCTGGTTCAAGCACAGATACACAAAATCATTGTATCCAGCCAGACCATGATCTCGACCACGTTGAATGTCGAGCGATTTAAGATCCGTGCCGAACATGTTGTTGAAGCGGAAGAGGAAATGTTTGGTAGCCGGATCGAGACTTACATCGTTCAGTCCCATTGGCTGCGAGGTAAGTCCACGCAACAGCTCAGGGTAACGATCAGACGCTTCTTCCAGGATACTTGGATTGTTGGTGTGATCGTTGATGTTGACACTGTACAGCGATTGTCGACTTTCCTCAAAGAGTCTAGGTACAATAATGTGAAGGGATATTTAGAAAAAAATTCTTTGAACACAGTTATACTACTTACTTCAGCCGCCCTTGTATGGAGGAATGGAAAAATCGGAACGCAGCAGTAGTGTGAGAATTAATAACAGACGGATCGATAGTTGGACTGTAATCATTTGTAGGAGTTCTCGCTGTGTAAAGCAGTTGCTGCTCCACCATGTAGTCTCGGCCCAAGAAATTTGGCAACCATTCGTTGTACACGATGTGCTGATACTGGGCAATGTTGATGCTACGGGCTCGTTGGAATATTTCTTCTGCTGATAAATTGGCATTAAAAGTCCGTAGGAGCTTAGCGATACGATTATGCTCTCGGGCGAACGTTATTTGAAGTATTGCCAAATGTGGACTCTGATTCGATCGTCCATCTCCGGTAAGGTAGCAAGCTTCCTCCGGGGTTTTGAGTGTACAGGTAGCACTTGCATTCGGATGTCTTGGAGGCCAATCCTGACCATTACGCGGCTCAACTTTCAACAACCCCGTGTTCGGGTCACGAAGTTGGAGGCTCTCTTGAACGGAATTTCCATACACGACTGACAGATCCAGATAATGGCTCACGGCATTGATCTGTTCCGCCCGAGCACAGTTGGAAGGACTCTCGTCACAGGTGGTCAGAGTACGGATTAGTCCCAAACACTCAATACCACGCATTGAGAACACGGGATCATCGGGTGAAACAGGAATAGCGAAACATCTAGGTCCTCGCGCAGGTTGTAAACGACCATTAGCACAGCAGGGTAACGGATCGCGAACTGTAAGCAAATGATCACTTAGATTCAATCGCCGAGATGTTTCACAGCACGAACATCTGGTCTAAACATTACCTCCACGCGTGAGCGCCATATCATGAGCAACGATTTGTCCAAACTGCATGTTAGCGAGCGAGAACTCGGGACTTTCCTGTACACCCTCCTGGAAGACCTTAACTGACAGCATTCTAGCGTTTGGTAAATCACTTCCATCCTTTGCGAAGGACGGCGTAGATCGTCCATCACTGTACTTGGCAGGTATTAATCGCGAAAACACTGTATTGGCCGCACCCAACGATGGAAGTTGCAGGTTGTTACAGGTTCCATCAAACGTACGATAAGGATTGTTGGGACATTGACCTAAGATTTGCTGCAGGTTCGCTATCCACAGTAGAATAAACACAAAGAACGGTTGCTTCATTAGTTGTCTCTATCACTACCACTCGCCAAACAGAGGATATGTTCAGAGACGACAGGCGCAATGGGTTTATATACTATTGCGAAATGAAACACTTGTCCCAAGCGATCGATGGAAGTTCTAAAAAACCGGGGCATTCTAAAAATTGAGGGCAAGTAAACAAACATAGCATGATTGACACAAAAAAGGAAAACAACTGGCACAAATAATTGCGACAAGTGTTAAACGTTCTCAAAATTCTAACGGGGAAAAATAATGTTGTAAGATAGTAAAAATTTAAAATTTATTTATATTGTTTAAAGTATTTTGAAGTAAGAAATTACAGGAAAAACAATATATCGAAGCGTTAAAATCTTTTGAAATTCGCTGTAGAATTTTACAAGATCAATTCTAGTCAACAAACTGATTTATTTAAACTCTAGATTTTTATAAAACATTTTAAAAATAAATTATTAAAAAATGCCAAAAAATAATGCCATAGAAAAAACCCTGCAATTTTAGGTAAAAGCCCCCGAAATGAATTGCACTTCTAATCAGAGCATGTATTTTCTATCGCAGTTTAATTAGGTCAATTAGCTGTTTTTGACCTAATTTGTCATTTGCTCAGTTGTGGAATCTACGGAAGAAGCCACACGCGTCTCCATATCCTCTTACGATACATTTGTAGTTGAAACAGGTGAAGACATTTCGTAAATTGCGTAATTAAGATCTTTTTTACCACTTTTGTCGAATTTGAAGAACTCGTCGAAAGAAAAAGGCTGATGTTGCGGTCGCAATGTTAGATTTGTGGCGTAACTAGCAAGCAAGCTCGCACGCAAGCCAGCGGCGAGTACTAAACACCGAAGTGTAGCTGCATGAGTTCGGATATCCGATCGAGGAAAACTGCGCGGCCGATACTGACCAGGAAGGTCAATGTGAAATAAAACGCTCTCTGTTATCCTGACCACGAAGCAAACCGGACGTGTAAGATATCATCCTTTTTCCACATCCGAATACACCCTTTGATATTCCATAGATTTGAATATTTGTTTAAAAATTCTAACGTATCGCTTGGGATCGTTGAGGTAGACCAAAATAAACAGAATTTTGTAAAGGTCTGTTTTTACGATACCATCAATAAACATTGGTAAATTAATCATGCGTCGAGTAGGTCTTACGAAGCAGGTCTAAGATAGGAAATTAAAACAACCGACTCAACTGCAATAAACAGCTTGGGAAAGGAATGCATGTGCAGCACAATGAGGTATACTAAGGCACTAAGCACTAAGGTATACTAAGGTAAAGAAATTTGTTAATGAAATTAGGTTTCTTCAAAACTTGAACGAAGAACGTCTCGACTTTCAGTTGAATTTTCTTGATCTCTCCTTTTGCTTTGAAGCTCATCCGAGTCTTCTGACCAATCCGAAAAGTTGATATTACCGGATTGTTTCACTTTCGTAGAATAGGTTCCTACGTACCGAGAACACTAGCGGGAAGTTTAATGAACAATTGGCGACATTAACCCTTTTTGTTAAGAAACTCAACTATCCTGTTTTGCGGTTGAAACTACTCGGAACTCGGAAGGCCTCTTCTTCGCGTGGCCTGGCAGCTAACAGCTGATAACATGGAATAGAATAAGCTATCATTGATCAGTGGCTAATAAAATTAGAAATAAAAATGCAGTAAGTGGTAGAAATTTTGTGGCAGATTTCGATTATTTTCTCATTCTTTAGATAACGAGTTGCTGTGAATCTCTTTATTTTTCTAGATCGATCACGATCTTTAGAGTAGATAAATCTTGAACATCCTATAAATTAGAATTACATGTATTCTACAGAAAAGTTCTATTACTCGAAACGTTTGCAAACGCAACAATGTTGGATCTATTGACTTGAATTTCACTTTAATGATCCTCAGTCAACGCACATTGTTAGGTTCTTCCTGAAGAACAAATGTAACGTGTTAGGATCTTGTTTAGGCGCTGCTGTAGCTGCTACAATCGAGCAAACCGATGGAACTAGAACCAATCAACGTAATCATATAGAGAAGCTCCATCAGATTACATAAAACGTACCAGACATGATTTAATTTTGTTAAAGTTTAACCGATATACTGCATATTTGTTAGAATTACGCTATAATAAGTACGCAGATCCGACCGAGTCCGCATCCATCCGGGTTGGCATGCGGAGTACAACATGTACTACACAGTATAAGCCATGAATGCGACGGCATTTGTGGATAGTTTCCGAAGTACACTTGCGGAGATGAGGAAGCGTCCTGATTGGAGCTTGTGGAAAAACGCAATACATGAGGAAATGGACTCATTAGAACGAAACAAAACGTGGACGCTTGTCAAACTTCCGCAAGAGCGTGTACCTAATACATTCAAGTGGCTGTTTAAGATACAGGGTTTTTCTATTCAGTTTAGACTAGCCGCACACTTTTTCCTACTCGGCGCACTTGATTATTAGCAAGTAGCATGTTTGTTTGCCTACCTGCGTTAAAAATCAAGTGCGCAGAGCAGGAAAAAGTGTGCGGCTAGTCTAAACTGAATAGAAAAACCCTGTAAAGCAGAATGAGGCTAATGGAAAAACGCGATATAAAGCGAGACTTGTAGCTCGTGGATTCAGCCAGAAAGCAGGATTTGATTCTGGCGAAGCATATTCTCCTGTGGCGCGCCTAGACACCGTGCGAGCAGTTCTGGCGGTGGTGAATGAACAAATGATGACGATACATCAGATGGACGTCAAAACTGCGTTCCTCAACGAGCAGTTGGAAAAGGAGATCTTTATGACTCAACCTGAAGGTTTTTGTAAAGATAAGAGTCAGGTATGTCTCCTGAGTTAGTGGCATTAAGTATAGCTGTATGCCATGGGATTTGGTTGGTGCGCTTACTGAAGGAGTTATCGATTGATCCGAAGGGACCGGTTGTATACTACGAAGACAACCAATCTACGATACAGGTCGTCGAGGAGGAGCGAGACACTGGACGTTTGAAGCATGTCGATGTTCGGCATCGATTCATCCGTGAAGAGGTTCAATGGGGGCGCATAGCTGTTCGATACGTTCCAACTGGTGAGAAGGTTGCGGATTTGATGACTAAGGACTTGGCCTAGTGTTGATCGCAACATACAGCAGTTTACCGATCATCCTCTGATATCCGTAATTGCTTGCAAGCGGGCTTCCATTTTCTGCATTCTTAACACTAGAACTACCGGACCAGTCATTTTGACTGGAACGCTTCATTTTCATCACATAATTTTTTAGGGTTAAACAATTCTAAGGTAGTTCAAACATGAGTTTCACATATATATTCTATAGTACGATCTGCAATAAACAAAAAAATATACTCCAACTCTTCGAAATTGTTTAAAAATTAACCACAAACGAAAAACGCTTAAAACGCTTGGTAGTTCTAGTGTTAATGCAGGGGGTCGAGGGGCGATAACGCAGTAAGAAAAAATCAGCTTTAGTGGCGAAACAGCGGCTTACTATCTCTAAAATACCTCCTCCGAGCAGAATACAAACTTATCCACCCTGAAACTTCTCCTCCGATTCTACCTCTAGCAACTGAGAGCTTGTGTTACACTTTGAGTTCTACCTAACGGCATCCAGTTGCTGGCGCACTACTGCAGAGAATTCTCCGGCAGGCGATTGACGCTATAGAGTTTGCAAAAGAAATCATCCAGATGTTGCACATCATTGCATTTAAAAAAAAATATCCTTTTCCTCTCCTCACAATCATTTTTTTTGTTAAATTTGTTTCTCCTTTTAGAAGCTTATCGAATAATTCAATTGTAAACCCACAATAGTGAGTACGTATAAGTGTAACTTTTACACATAGTAAAACAGTCTAGTTTATGGTTTATACGTAGGTTGTGTAAGTCTTTATAGTAGTGTTAGTACAGGGTATGGTTCAAATACGGCCTTGAGAAACTGATATGAATAACTGATCACACTGTATGAAGATTTTCAAACACTGTTCTTCGCTTATTACTGTTAAAGGTTGGAAATTTTGCAAACATCAGCCCAAAATAATATTTGGTTGGTGAAATGATTCAATTGGAAGTAGTTGAGATTTATCACGTGCGAGAGACGTGTGCCTTCGTTCTAAATAACGCTCACCTTGATGAGATGCCGCTAAACAGCTGTATTGACTTTTCCTATTGAATTTACCAGACACTTCTTCGACTTGTGTATGCTTAAGGTTGGGAACTTAGTTATAGCTGATTGGTGAAATGATCCAGATAGAAATTCCAAGAAGTAAATGTACCTCTGTTTTACGTTAGGCTCAGCTTTTTTGTCAGCTTTTGTGTCACTAAACACCTTTATCAATTTAAATCATATTCTTATTTAAGGTTGGGAATTTAAAAAATATAGTCCTCGAATTATTGGTTGGTGAAATAATACAGCAATTGTTTTTTGTTAAACATCTTTAAACTTCAGTTGAACGCTCGATTGAGAATTTTTCACATAAATATTTTATTATCAAACCTCGATTTTAGTGTGGCTCTAACATGTACGTGCTATTGCTAAATTAGTTTCTTAACTTTACTTTCCTGTTATAACTACAATTATTCTGATCATTCACACAAACAAATTCAGTGTGGCTCTAACATGTATGTGCTATTGCTAGATTAGTTTCTTAACTTTACTTTCCTGTTATAACTACAATTATTCTGATCATTCACACAAACACTCTATAATTAGGTAATGTATATGAAGTGCATAATCGGAGCGGGTTCGTGTTGGAAGGCAATTTGAATGGGAATGGTTGAATCTGTTTCATTTCAGGTACCCGGTTAAGCAAGGAATTTTCGCATAAAATTTTTGCCATACTCGCTTTGCGTATTTCCGCCAGTTGCGTGGTTGTTAGATGGTTTCCATTTTCATAGAAAAAACGATCACCCTTCCTAGTGCGGTGGAATTGTTCCTTCAAAATGCATCGCAACACCAGTCCGGTTTCCGTGCCGTCGATCTTCTTCTCGAACGCCAATCCAACGGAGAGGTCAAGATCGTCCACTGATTCGTAGTATGTGCTAAGTAACGCTATCGCCTTGATACAGGATCATGTAAAAAATTATTAGCGCGAGTGTATTTCAGGCAACGGGGATGGACTAAACCGATACTCACCTCGGGCAGTAGCACCTTGTTGTAATCTTCCCACGTTGTAGCACGTTGACGGTAGCAGTAAAACGCAAAGTCGTTGTATCCGGGCAGACCATGATCGCGCGCACGCTGAATGTCGAGCGATTTAAGATCCGTGCCGAACATGTTGTTGAAGCGGAAGAGGAAATGTTTGGTAGCCGGATCGAAACTGGTGTCATGCAGTCCCATCGGTTGTGTTGTAAGTCCGCGCAGTAGCTCAACATAACGATCAGGCGCTTCTTCCAGGATATTAGGATTGTTGGTGTGATCGTTGAAGTCAACATTGTACAGCGATCGTCGACTTTCCTCATACAGTCTAGGTATAACAATACGAACGGACATTAAGCGAATTCTACCTGCAGCAGGGTTTATATTACTTACCTGAGTATGCCCTGTATAGAGGAATGGAAAAAGCGGAACGCAGCATTGCTGTGGGAATTAATAGCAGACGGATCGATAGTTGGACTGTAATCATTTGTAGGAGTTCTCGCTGTGTAAAGCAGTTGCTGCTCCACCATGTAGTCTCGGCCCAAGAAATTTGGCAACCATTCGTTGTACACGATGTGCTGATACTGGGCAATGTTGATGCTACGGGCTCGTTGGAATATTTCTTCTGCTGATAAATTGGCATTAAAAGTCCGTAGGAGCTTAGCGATACGATTATGCTCTCGGGCGAACGTAATCTGAAGTATTGCCAAATGTGGACTCTGATTCGATCGTCCATCTCCGGTAAGGTAGCAAGCTTCTTCCGGGGTTTTGAGTGTACAGGTAGCACTTGCATTCGGATGTCTTGGAGGCCATTCCTGACCATTACGCGGCTCAACTTTCAACAAGCCCGTGTTCGGTTCTCGAAGTTGGACACTCTCTTGAACGGAGTTTCCGTACACCACAGACAAATCTAAAAAGTAAGTAACGCTATTGATCTGTTCCGCCCGAGTACAGTTGGAAGGATTCGTGTCACAGGTGGTCAGAGTACGGATTAGTTCCAAACACTCAATACCACGGATTGAGAACGCGGGATCATTAGGTGCCACAGAGATGGGTAAACATCTAGGTCCTCGCGCAGGTTGTAAACGACCATTAGCACAGCAGGGTAACGGATCAAGTACTGTAAGCAAATAAGATTACTTGGGTCAATCACTGAGATGTTTCACAGCACGAAGATCTGGCCTAAACGTTACCTCCACGCGTGAACGACATATCATGAGCAATGATTTGTCCAAACTGCATGTTAGCGAGCGAGAACTCGGGACTTTCCTGTACACCCTCCTCGAAGACCTTAACTGACAGCATTCTAGCGTTTGGTAAATCACTTCCATCCTTTGCGAAGGACGGCGTAGATCGCCCATCACTGTACTTGGCAGGTATTAATCGCGAAAACACTGTATTGGCCGCACCCAACGATGGAAGTTGCAGGTTGTTACAGGTTCCATCAAACGTACGATAAGGATTGTTGGGACATTGACCTAAGATTCGCTGCAGGTTCGCTATCCACAGTAGAATAAACACCAAGAACGGTTGCTTCATTGTTTGTCCCTATCACTACCACTCGCCAAACAGAGGTTATGTTCTGAGACGACTGGTGCAATGGGTTTATATACTATTGCGAAATGAAACACTTGTCCCAAGCGATCGATGGAAGTTCTAAAAAAAACGGAAAATTCTAAAAAAAAAAACAGAGCAAAAGTAAACAGACGTAGGATGATTGACAAAAATGGAAAACAACTTCTGGCACAAATATTTGCTACAAGTGTTGAAAGTATTTTTGTTCTCAAATGTTCTCAAAGTTTCGCAAAGTTCTAACCGGGGAAAAATAATGTTATGAAAAAGTAAAAGTTTAAAATTTATTTATCTTGCTGAAAATATTTTTAATTAAAAATTAGCAGGAAAAAGGAATGTTTCTAAGCGTTAAAATGTTTTGAAATTCGTACTAAACCAAGCCCAGTCGTCACCTGCAAGCTGATAAGATCGTTTTCAATCATCGGATTTATTTAAATTTTATAAAACAGTTTAAAAATAAATTATTACAAGGTACCAAAGAATAATGTCGTAGAACACCCCTGCAATTTTAGGTAAAAGCCCCCCGAAATGAATTGCACTTCCAATCAGAGCCAATATTTCCTATCGCAGCGCAAAATTAGCTGCTTTCAAGCTAATTTGTCTTTTGCTCAGTTGTGTAAACTACGGAAGAAGCCACACGCGTAGTTCTCCATATTCTTCTACGTTGGTTGTGTCGTTGAAACAGCTGCAGACATTTCCTAATTTTGCGTAATTGAGATTTTCGTACCATTTTTGTCGAATTTGAAGAACTCTGCGACAGTTGAAAAGATTGATAACAGTGACTAGAATAAGCTATTATTCATCAGTGGCTAACAGAAGAAGAAATTAAAATGCTATACCTAAGCAGTAGAAGTTTATTGGAAAAATTTGATCTATTAGATACGGTAGGCTATAAAACTGATGACGGTGTGCTGTGAACCTCTTTATTTATCTAGATCGATCACGATCTTTAGAGTCTTGAACATCTTATAAATTAGAAGTACATGTATTCAGAAAAGTTCTATTTCTCGAAACGTTGGATCTACTGATTGTACTGAATTTCATTTTAATGATCCTCAGTCAACGCACAAGGTTCGGTTCTTCCTGAAGAACAAATATAACGTTTTAGGATCTTATTAAGGCGCTGCTCTATCAGCGATCAGCGATTTGGGAGGCCCGGTGGTGTATTTGATAAACGGCGCCGGTCCACGCGGCAGGACCGGGTTCAAATCCCATACGGACCGTCCCCCCGTAGCAAGGACTGACTATCCGGCTACGTGGTAAAATAAGTCTAGTAAGCCAGAAATGGCCGGCGTGGCCTGTAAGGTCGTTAAAGCCAAGAAGAAGTCTATCAGCGATCGAGCTAACCGATGTAACTAGAACAAACTGACGTAATCATATAGAGAAGATCCATCAAATTACTTAGAACGTGCCAGACATACAACGTCATCGAACAAAACATTTTGATTTCATCTGCTACGTCAGTGCCTCACCTTGAAATGATATGTCGTTACATGCATAATGTCGGGTTTTTTATTTGTCCACGATGCCCGACAGCTGTAAAAAAGGGTAGCATTTATTATTTAACCAAGGAAGCAATTTCGGTCATTGTTCCAGTTGGACAGTATGCCTGAAATGTTTATGCACCTATTTAAAAAAATAACAACGAACAACCTACATCGATGTCCAAGTACCTGCTACTTGGTTAATTTTATTGCCATCTTATCGATCATTTCCATCGTTTAACAGACGGCTAAAAACGTCCAAGCAACTTAGGACTTATACCCTTCCATTAAACATTTATACGTGGCGAAGATGAGAAATCTAACCGATATATACTATGTCCCACTCACGTTTTAAAACTCTCGGAGATTTGGAGTTGGCAACGTACTGCACAATTTCAGCTGGTTAATATTCGATGGCAGATGGAATGCGGCTGGCTGTATCTGTGCAACGTTCGCTGTTGTATCACACAGAATCCGTGCCATGTTAGCTTTGCGTATTTCCGCCAGTTGTCTTGCGGTGAAGTGGTTACCATTTTCATAGAAAAACCGATCACCCTTCCTAGTGCGACGGAACTGATCTGCCAAAATGCAACGCGTCACCATACCGGATTCGATGCCGTCCACCTTCTTCTCGAACGCCAACCCAACAGAGAGGTCAAGATCGTTCACCGACTTGTAATACGTGGCGAGAAGTTCGATTGCCTACATTGTAGAACAGGAGTTGAAGATAAAGATATTAAATTGAGCAAGAAAAGACCTAAGTATGAAATGTACTTACTCCCGGCACCAGCAGTTGGTTATAATCTGCCCACGTTGTAGCACGCTGGTTCAAGCAGAGATACACAAATTCATTGTATCCAGCCAGACCATGATCGCGACCACGTTGAATGTCGAGCGATTTAAGATCCGTGCCGAACATGTTGTTGAAGCGGAAGAGGAAATGTTTGGTAGCCGGATCGAGACTTACATCGTTCAGTCCCATTGGCTGCGAGGTAAGTCCACGCAACAGCTCTGGGTAACGATCAGACGCTTCTTCCAGGATACTTGGATTGTTGGTGTGATCGTTGATGTTGACACTGTACAGCGATTGTCGACTTTCCTCAAAGAGTCTAGGTACAATAATGTGAAGGGATATTTAGAAAAAAATTCTTTGAACACAGTTATACTACTTACTTCAGCCGCCCTTGTATGGAGGAATGGAAAAATCGGAACGCAGCAGTAGTGTGAGAGTTAATGACCGCAGGATGGATGAACTCTCCGTAATCGTTTGTAGGACCCGCCGCCTGATACAGCAATTGACGCTCAATCATAAAACTGCGACCCAAAAAGATGGGTAGCCACTCCTCGAAAACGATGTACTGGTACTGGGCAATGTTAATACGCCGAGCCTCCTGGAATAGTTTCTCAGCATTCCACGTTGGGTTTAGTGCCTGCAGACCTCTAGCGATACGGTTATGCTCTCGAACGAACGTAATCTGAAGTATTGCCAAATGTGGACTCTGATTTGCTCGTCCATCTCCGGTAAGGTAACAAGCATCGTTCGGGGTCTTGAGTGTGCAGGTAGTACTTGCATTCGGATGTCTTGGAGGCCAATCCTGACCATTACGCGGCTCAACTTTCAAGAATCCCGTGTTCGGGTCTCGAAGTTGAAGGCTCTCTTGAACGGAATTTCCATACACGACTGACAGATCCAGATAATGGCTCACGGCATTGATCTGTTCCGCCCGAGTACAGTTGGAAGGACTCTCGTCACAGGTGGTCAGAGTACGGATTAGTCCCAAACACTCAATACCACGTTCTGAGAACACGGGATCATCGGGTGAAACAGGAATAGGGAAACATCTAGGTGCACGGTTTGGTTGTAAACGACCATTAGCACAGCAGGGTAACGGATCACGAACTGTAAGAAAAAAGATCACCTGGGTCAATCACTGAGATTCAGCACAACACGAAGATTTGGTCTAAACATTACCTCCACGCGTTAACGCCATATCATGAGCAACGATTTGTCCAAACTGCATGTTAGCGAGCGAGAACTCAGGACTGTTCTGTATTCCCTCCTGGAAGACCTCAACCGACAGCACTCTAGCGTTCGGAAGATCACTACCGTCAGTTGCCACGGGAGGGCTCGATTTGCCATCAGCATACTTGGGGTTTACTATCCGCGCGAAAGGTGTATTGGCAGCACCCCATGATGGATTCACCACATGGTTGCAGGTTCCATCAAACGTACGATAAGGGCTGCTGGGACACTGTTGGCTTGTGGCTTGTTGAAACGTTAGAAACAACTGTAGAATATGTACTACGCACAATTTGTTGCGAGGTCCCATTTTGTAATATGATTTATCTGGAAAGATCCGATTTTTTCCTTTATATAGGAAATTTTTGGCATTTGTTTGCTAAACGTCTGGCACGCATCCATTTGCAAAAACAAGGTCCACCCATACAAATGGGAGGCACAGTAACGGATAACATGAAAGATCCAACTCTCTCTTAAACTTCTATGGTTTTGATTAGAATTTACGAGATATAGGGTACTTTTTGAGACTCCAATGTTCTTGGGGTTGATTAGCTTAAAAATTCACGATTTTTATTTCTTACATACAACCTAAAGTTACTAAAGTAAAAGTGAAAGATTGAAATTTAATTGAGTACTAATTTTGCCGCAACTGTAATTGTTTGTATGAAGAAGTTGGAGCGGTGTATTCGCAAAACGAAGCTGTTTATGACAACTCTCCAAAGCTTTACACAGCTGCTTTTAATAGGAGAGTATATAGAGACAATCAGATAGTGGAATAACAGTATGTTTTTACGATAACAAGCGAAGTTTTTTGTAGAAGGATATCTCTGAGGGTGAAGGGGTAAAATGTTGAATTATCTACGTTTTACTTAATATTTCCGTTTTCCTTGAGTCACATCAATTTATGTTAATATTTTTGAATAATTTTGTTCAAATGTAAAACTGTAAAATATTTTCTCAAAAATTTTGTATTTCTAAAACTTAGTGTGTATTTGTTTCGACTAGTAAAATTATGGTGTATTTTTCGTGATAAGATCACCTGAACAAACATTGCCCGATTGTACGGTGATTCTTAGAGACTGGCATCCCTTACCTAGGAAGAAGCAGTAAAACAGCTGCACATATGTTAGGTTTTCGTTCTACTTTACATCGAGATATTTCTAGCTTCACACATGTTTCATTTATGCACGACGAATAATTTTGTGTGTGTGTGTGTGTGTGTGTGTGTGTGTGTATGTGTGTGTGTGCAAAAAAGTGAGTAATATTTTGGAAGGTTTACTTACGTTCATTACGCACGTGTATGACTAAAATTTGTACAAGAGTCTTAGCGTTTTGGTTGGAAACGAATATTGCGCAATAGCGAATACAGATTACGATTTCAGATAGAGTAAGAACTGTAAGGCTTGGTTCTTATTTACTTGTATCCCTGTTGTGTTTAGTTTGCTCTAATGTAGCGAATATGTTCCATTAAGGACAAATAAGTCACAAATGAGAATAGCCCAAATACTTTTTATTAGCCACGCTCTGTATATTCCAAATGTATCAACCAACTGTATAAAAAAAGATTTCTCATTTTTCGACCCGATACTAAACAATTTCATGACTCTGTTTAAGTCATGACACGAGTCAGTGCAAAAAGGATCACATTATGAAGTAGATGTTTCGGCTAGTGCCTCATAGATAGCGCTAGTAGCTAGCGTTAATAGACCGGTGCTATTTGAAAGTTTAATTAATTTAATTTTTGTTTCATCATTAAAATATATATGATACGTTTGTTTTAGTGTGGGCAAATAGTAAACATTTATGCTAGATATTATAATTTAAATTAAATAGTTCCTTTATAATCTGAGCTCTCATCGCCAAAATTCCGTAGATTGCGTGAGTGAAGAATTTTCCTGTGACTGTAGAATGATCAACCCGATGTCTGATCATCAATGTAACTGTCGCTAGTGGCTTCTAATCCAAGAGAGGTGAACATTTGGACGACATCCTATAAGATCTTTGAACCAAGATGATCTTTGTCACAGTTCAACAATATTGGTGCAAGGAGGAAGAATATAATAGACGACTGCATCTCTCTAGTGCAGATCCTTAGGTAGATCACCTAGATTCTAGATCTAGCGCAAGTTGAAGATCTCGTCAGAGACTAATTTTCCGTTTCGACATCCTTTCTGAGAATTTCCAACTATCTGCTCTATAAAAAGAACATGATGTTCTTGAAGTTTTTTTTTGAGAATGTCTTACAGGTGCTTTTTAACAGCGGTATAGCTCCTTCATGTACTGCAGTCTGGCATATCTCCCTTCTTCTATAAAGCACAGATGATACCAAGCTTACTCTTAGAAGACATCTTTTCAACGTCCTTCATATGGGATTTAAAAAAATATAGTATTAATTTGTAGAATTCCTAATCTCACCAAAGAAACAAACAATGTATGTCTGTCAGCTTTGCGTGTGAGCTGATCGCTGTTAGAAAATTGTTACAAAAGTAATCTACAATGTCCAGAGTTCACGTCTAGAATTCACTTATTTCGGAAGGACTGCATTTCGGCAGAAAGTAAAACTTCTTGTTTGCAAAATTCTTTTTATGATGTTGTATTATTTTTGACGCCGCAAAGCACACCGAAGCATGCTCGGCAACGCATGTTTAAATACCAAACAATGGAAACAGATCGTAACAACAATTCAATAAATAGGATCGGGAAGGGATCATTGTATCAAACATCATCGCCAAAAAAACAACTTAACCCACTTTACCAGGCGTAGTGAGCGTGAGCATCCTCGTAGGTGGTGTGCGCAACCTGGACAGCTGGCGAGTAGGTCAGCGTCTTGGTGGCAGTAGCAACAACTGGGGCAGCATGAGCAGCATAGGTCTGGACGGCCGGAGCGGCGTAGGTGGTGTGGACAGCTGGGGCAGCATGCGAGTAGCTGGTGTGGACAGCCGGGGCAGCATAGGTGGTGTGGACGGCCGGAGCAGCATGGGCATAAGTCACAGCTGGGGCAGCATGAGCGTAGCTAGTGTGGACAGCCGGGGCCGCATAGGTGGTGTGGACAGCTGGGGCAGCATAGGCAACCTGCTTGGCCAGGACGGGCTGAGCATAGGCCAGCTTGGGGAGCTCGTTGGTGATGCGGGTGTCAGACTTGCGGACGCTCGAGAAAGCAGTATCAACGGCCTTGGAGTAGTGCGAGATGGTTCCATCATGCGAGCGGATGGTGCTCTCGTGCGTAGCTCCGACGGCCGGGCTGGACACGATGGTCTTGGCGACTGGGGCAGCATAGACCTGCGGGGTGGCGTACGAGATGGTCTTGGCAACCGGGGCAGCATAGGCCAGCTTGGCTGGAGCAGCCTGCGAGATGGTGCTGTAGCTTACGGACGATGCCGGCGAGTAGTGTGCCACTGGGGCGGCATACTGGACGGCATGGCCAGCCTCCAGGTATCCAGCGCTAGCGACGGCCAGGGAAGCCAGGAAAACGACGAACTACAACCAAAAAGGGGAGAACAAAACACCGTTCAGGACACGCTGGCCACAAAACTTCCATTTCTTCCATTTCTTACCTTGAAGGCCATTTTGCTAGGATGTTAGTGGTTGGATACTCGATGAAGGTGTTGCTGCAGAAGACGCTGGGTGATCAATGATACGGTTTCGTACCGTGGTGCGATTATTTATACAGAACCACCGCCACCGGGAAGCAAAAGCGACGCGATCATGCGAGGACGAATTCGCATACGATAACGTACGAACGTAAATAAATGAATAAAAATATGAAGCTCACAAAATTGGGAAGAAGGCAAGCAAAGGAAAGCAAAAAAAAACGCCAGGCACACTCGATAAATGCAAGCAGATCAAGCCACACAGTTGCAGCCTGCATCCACTGTTTTGTGGGGCGAATAAAATGGGCAAAACAAAAGCAACAAATCGATCCATCGTTGTCCATCGCCCAATTATACGTCATGAAAGTGACCACGGCCACACCAACTGTATGCGTGCGTGTGAGTGTCTGCGGTGAATGAAGCTATCGCCGCAACCAGCAACCTTTAGCTGTAACTGGGCTGCAAGTTCTCTGTAAGCAGCGGAGCGGAAGCGTGTAAGGTGAAGGTTTGAACCGTGGTGATCGCATGCAGTGGGGATAGTGACCGGCGACATCCCGGCACAGAAAGGGAAGGCATTAAAGCAAACCCATACGAACCCAACCCGTTTTTCAAGGAAGGTTACCTTCGCCTTCATCATCATATAATCCCTGCATAACGCTTTCGTTGCAGTCGTCATGCGTAAACGCGTTCTGGAAAAAGGAAGAAATTTGGCATTTCGTGTGATCTTGTGAGGTTGATTCCACCTGATCGGAATGGTCACCCGTTCGGTGCGGCATGGAGTGTGATAATTTGACATTGTCCTTTCCGTTTGAAGAGAATTTGTTACATTGATTTGGGCTAATGGACTAAGGTACAAAAAAAATACAGAAGATTAGCATAATTGTTTGTAAGAAATTTGATAGAAATTGCAAACACATTCACTTACCGAGCGTTAATGGTCGCTCATGATGAATGTCTTCACCAGATATGGATATGTTTAGTTAGGCTTATTTTTCGTTGCCTGCGTTTGTCGGAGAAAGGATATTGACTTTTTTTTTTTGGGGTTTTTGCTTACGAATATTGATATTTCGTTTTTTTTTTTGGTTTGGCTTTTTTGGTCAATTTGTATCGTTACTGATAAATACATCGATCTTTGTGCCACCTTTTTAAACAATGGCAACGGTGCAACCTTGACATTTAACTTCGTAATGAATTGTGTGTTCTATCTGGTTAAAACGGCGGTACGTTCTCTCACCGCTTGCTAAATGGTGTGTCACTAGCTTGCCGTATCCCGTTCTTTCAGTGCCGGTAATATGTTCCAAAGTTAATTAGCGTGGAATGGTTTTATGCACTTATGTAATACAATTTTATTTTTCGTGCAAGAAAAATATTGCTCAATTTAAATATATATTGTTTTTGTTCTGTTTTGGGCTATTCAACTATCGTAAAGATGCGGATCATGGAATAATATTTTTGAAAATAGTGTATACTAACCTGGTTATGAAATTTAAAATTAACACTTCCAAATATTTTTATTACGTTTAATTTTTTATTAAAGTTTGGTTGTGTACGTGGTTTTGGCAGCAGTCTCTACCTGACAGGAGACCGGGTGCCAAATCCCATCCGGTCCGTACGCCCATACGCAGGCTGGCCGTTGTGCTACGGGAGAATTTTAAAAGTCAAGGAAAGTCAAAGTCCTTGATATGTGAGCACAATTTTGAATACATTTTTATTTCATAAAATTAATTTAAAAATTTCGATTTTTAAATTATACTACTAAATAAGGTAAATTTAAATATAGAACGTTTGATCTAAACCATTATGTAAGTACATTCTGCAAGTTATAGCAAGTTTTGTTTTGCCATAATTTTTTTAAAAATGTTTACTTTATCGTAAATTTAAGTTAAAGAGAAAATCCGTTTGAAAATTAAAGTCCGAAAAGTACAAGTTTCAAGTCAACTTTTATTTAGTAAAAATGTTTTATTTTTTAACACATAGATAAAATAATCATAACAGTCTATGTATGAATACATAGGTACAAAGATTGATATAATTTTTGGACCACCAATTAGCAGGTTGCAAAGGTCAAAGGATCCCTCGTGTATGTTGAAAGTAGACTAAAATATTAATTTTTGTACATGGAAAACAACAGCAAAAACAATTGGTGTCAAAATATTTTAAAAAGATTATTAAAATTACTATTCAACGTTGGGTGATTTTAGTGTGAAAATTTTTGGAAAAAATGTGATATTTTAAATGGTGGGAAAAACTTCAATATTTGTAGCAAACAATTTTTCTAAAAAACAAAGCACTAAAGAACCCTGTTAAGGAGACACTTTGACAATGAATGTTGTCTATTTTATACCCTGAAATTTCTCCTCATCTAGTGGATTGATGTATTTTTTGCTTGCATCAACTTAACCTACAATCTTTTTAATTGTAGCAATGCGGTTCTGCTTGAATAAAAATAAAAAAGTCTTTTTGATATAAAACAAATTGCTAATATCTAGCTGTGATATCCAACTTTGGAAATAGCATGTTTTATTTTATATTGACTTACAAGAATAAATTTTAGTTATCTTTGTGTTCTATAACTTTTAAAAAATTATCCTGTCTTTTATGGTTCACTTAAAAACTATGCATAAATATGAAGTCATTGACATGTTGTCTACATTAATTTGCATACTAGTACAGTAATCGTTTTCTGAAATGTTATGCCCAAAAGTTAACAAAGCATGATACTAATCATCATTCGGCTCCTAACCGTAGTAAATTATCCTAATAATTTTATAATTATAAATAATTATAAATTTGTTCATCTTTGATTTTTATATATCATTTATAAGTTTATTCTCCTTTAATGGAGGTTATGAATTAGATACAAATTTATTTTTTGTATTTGTTTTTTAGATGCTTTTGACCTGACATTTACCCCTTAATGTCAAAAATGCAGTTATAATTCTTCTGTTCTTTGGAATAATCACTGATTCTATTATGTTTTCCTTGTCATAAATACCTTGGATACTACCTCTGACTAAGAAATACTGCATAGCCGAACAATAAGACTGGTTTCCTACTCGTTTTTTATGAAATTCGAGCTACGGTCTTCGGTGTACTGAACTGAGAGGTAACTCATTAGACCATGGGTTGTCCTCGCGCAGGCAAGAATATGTTCCAATAAATCATGAAATTATTCTTATTTTTTAGCAATGAATTCTTATCCCGAAAAACAACAAGGGCATGTTTTGCTATTATTGCAATGGTTGATTATTAAAATTAATCATCCACCTTTATCTTTGGTCTGATGAATACGACCTTTATCTTCCAATCTTGCTTTGTCCAATTTAAAGTTCAACCCCAATCAAAGAATTGTTCTACTGTTTCTTAAGACATGAAACGAAATCAGATTTAATTGCACACTCATAAGGTAAATAAGTAAAAGTTTTCTTTGCCACAGAGATAATTACTGTCCTCCGGTGATGCCATATACAGTCCGCCAGTACACTTCTATATGGGCCTTATCATTAAAGTAAACCTTCGGAAAGAGAAATTGAAGGACACTCGAGAGAGAGGACACGATCAACTCTGTAGCTATTTCGCTTCTTGTTGAAATTTTAAATTTCTCTATTTGGTTGATTTCCTTTAATAATGTTTCAATTGCTAAAATTATCGTAAGAATATCCAGTTTATCGTGTCATCCAATGTTATTTTTGAGAAATAAGAAAATATTCATCGTTTCAGTTTGTATTGGGATTGTATTTCACACAAAAATGGTCACATTCGAGATGGCAGTCAGGCCTGCTCTACGGATTAGAGCAGGCGGAATGAACGCATCGTTGCAACAGAAAACGTAACAATGCACTTCCTAACTGGTGGATTTTTTGTTTGTTTTGTTGGTTGTGTTCTAATAAATAGTTGATTGAGCGGTTGTTTGATGTTATCGCTTCAGGATGTTCGCTCGGACAGAACGCTTCTTACCAGGCATAATGAGCATGGGCATCGTCGTAGGTGGTGTGCGCAACCTGGACAGCTGGCGAGTAGGTCAGCGTCTTGGTGGAGGTGTGGACAGCTGGGGCAGCATGAGCGTAGGTCTGGACGGCCGGAGCAGCATAGGTGGTGTGGACAGCTGGGGCAGCATGAGCATAGGTCTGGACGGCCGGGGCAGCATGATGAGCGTAGGTCACAGCTGGGGCAGCATGGGCATAGGTCTGGACGGCCGGAGCGGCATAGGTGGTGTGGACAGCTGGGGCAGCATGCGAGTAGCTGGTGTGGACAGCCGGGGCAGCATAGGTGGTGTGGACGGCCGGAGCAGCATGGGCATAAGTCACAGCTGGGGCAGCATGAGCGTAGCTAGTGTGGACAGCCGGGGCAGCATAGGTGGTGTGGACAGCTGGGGCAGCATAGGCAACCTGCTTGGCCAGGACGGGCTGAGCATAGGCCAGCTTGGGGAGCTCGTTGGTGATGCGGGTGTCAGACTTGCGGACGCTCGAGTACGGCGTATCGACGGCCTTGGAGTAGTGCGAGATGGTGCTGTCGTGCGAGCGGATGGTGCTCTCATGGGTAGCTCCAACAGCCGGGCTGGACAGATAAGTCTTGGCAACTGGGGCAGCATAGACCTGAGGAGCGGCATAGACCTGCGGGGCAGCATACACCTGAGGAGCGGCGTACGACAGAGTCTTGGCAACCGGGGCAGCATAGGCCAGCTTGGCCGGAGCAGCCTGCGAGATGGTGCTGTAGCTCACGGACGATGCCGGCGAGTAGTGTGCCACCGGGGCGGCATACTGGACGGCATGGCCAGCCTCCAGGTATCCAGCGCTAGCGACGGCCAGCGAAGCCAGGAAAACGACGAACTGTGATCACAAAAGGAGGTACAAAGAGATAACGTTATTCTTCACTTTTATCACTCATATCCCAGAAAAACCCATCACACACACACTCTATCGCGCACACACACACACACGTTCGATCATCGCACAAACAACACTCTCACACCCACAACACGATGGGTAGGTCCTTTATGCTGTGTCCTTTAAGGCAGGATACCGTACCACAACACTTTACCTTGAATGCCATTATGCCGTAACGAATGTGTTCTGGTAAGATGTGTTACTGCCGATGAGCTTAGTACCTGAATGATACTGGTACGTCCACCGACAGCAATATTTATATCGAAAAATGTCCTACCGCCGCCGGGGTTTGCGCCGTTTGCGTTTGTGCTCAAATGTCCACCCGAATGGCCCAGCCTCCTCCAAAGATCGCAACGCCCTCCCACCGCCGCCCATCAAATGTGTTTTTCCGCTGGCAAGGCAAAAGAGTAGGGAGAAGCGAACCACAAAGTCATCGGCATCCACAAGGAGTCATTCGAGCGTACGAAACGAGCCTCCTACTTTCGCTTTTCGCGCGCACCGAGGTGGCCCACTGTATGATAATAGCAATAATAAAACCAACGAGTGACGAATCAATCGCGTCCAAATTGTTGGCATTTGGTGCTGATGTCGTTCCTGTGTGTGTGTGTGTGTGTCCCGAGGGGTGAGTTTGGAATGTTTTTGGAGCACATTATCCGCACCCGCAGAGAGTGTACCACGCCTATCATAAGGAAGTAATTGGGGTTGAGAAGGGAGTACGGGAGGAAGATCAACCGAGGGTAGTGTACCGTTGTTTTTCGGTTTGGGGTTTAGTGATCGGCAAATGGGAAAGTGCAAACGGTCGACAAATTACCCGGCCACAGGTTCACCATCGATCATCCTAACGAGTTGTAGTAGGTTACACACTGCTGGTGCTGGTATCGTGTTACTAGTTGCTCCCCAGGCCCCAAAAAACTACCCCCCGCTGGATGGTTGTCTGAGTATTGTGAATGAAATGGACTTATGCTGATGGAAGTAGCAATGGCCGCCGTTTTTGCAAAGAATACACTAATACACATCCATTCGGGGGAATATTGGAGCGGTTTTTTAAAATTCGTACACCCATTTGGCTTTACACAAAATACCGCTTACCAATTTCGGGGTCAACTAGTTAAGCTTGTGTGTTTTTTTGGTTGTTGTTTCGTTCGTGTTGCTGTTATTGTATAGTATTGTCTCTTAATTTTCGTACAGACATGGGCAAACATTAAACAATTACTGCACTGGTAATGTAATAATTATACGAAAGTGTGAACCAATTGATTCAACTGTTTACAATATGATAATATTTTGAAAAAATGATTAAAGCATATAAGTAAATAACTTTTATTGACAATACTGTGATTGAGAATTAACGAGATATAAATGAGGTAGTTTTATAGCATCGAGAGAAGCATTAGGTCTAATACACCGAAATCACGGGTTCAAATCTTATTTCCAAATCGACTCTCCATAAAAGTTTAAATTATTTAAGAAAGATGTGTGAAAAAAACATCTTTTTAGTTTAAACAAAGATGTTAAGAAATTACTCTAAATCTTGCTCAATGTTTTTAAAAATAAAACAATAGTGAGAATATTGATTTAGATGAAATTGAGAAAAAAGTATAAAAATAGAAAAGAGCAAGCAAATAATGAACAAATTATCCCAACGAAAGAAGAAAACATCTTCACTAAAGATGAAAAGACTATAAAAAAAACTAGTATTCAGGCTGTAAAATAAAGAATTAATTCCATAACGCTGTTTATTGATAAGTTGATTGTACACAAATTTATTTTCATTTTTTAATTTCATTTTTAGATTGTTTTTTTAATTTTTTGATTTTTATTTTTTACATCACATTTAAGATACCATCAATAAAAGAATAGTAGTACTTACTATAATATTTATAGTAAAAGTAGGTGATTATAGCAAAATAGCAGATTTAAAGGATATAGGTCTGATCGTTCTTCAGAAAGTAATTAAATAAATTTATAGGATATTTCTAAATGTTTTATGTTAAGCAAATTAAATAACTTCTAAGAAGGTAATACACCGGAAATTCGAACGAAAACAAATCTCTTCTAGACTGATTTTCTAGACTGAAAACACGAATTAAGGATCAATGGTCAGGTGATGGGGAAAAATAGACAATCATCAGTACCTATATTATGGTCACACGCTCTAGAAGATTTATTCTTATTCTTTTGATTAATTTTGTTTAATTATAACTTGAATTATTCAATAGCTTCTGCAAAAGAGAAACAAGTAGATTTGGGTTCAACATTTGCTTACATTTTTGGGTCAAAGCATTTCCATAATAGTAAATGCTTTCTCCCCCAATAATGCTTCATAGGACTTGCAATCAATTTCATATTCAAATGATATTTCCTTAAAACCTACTGAAATAATGAAAACGATTTTTACTACTTCCCGTGCTATAGAATCATCCAGCATCCCACATGACCTGCCAAGAGCTCACTTACGTAACATAAAGTCACACCCCCTAGTTCCAGAAAGCTGGTTCGTGTTCACGAACCTGTGCGTACAAAGTGGCTAGGGGTAAACCTGCCGCTTTACGTACGAAACACTACAATTGTAGATTATGTCCCACACAGCTCGCGCCCCTGCACGCACTATTCGGTTAAACACTTTGCACTACATATTATGTCTGATCGTACGGATCGTGGTTTGATAGTTTCCCATGTTTTTATTTTTCTTCTTCTTTCTCTCTTCGCCTGAACCCGTTTTCTTAACAATTGTATCAACTGCAACCAAACCAGTTCCACGTGTGGCCTTCATATTGTTATTGTCGCTTTTCGGCTGTGTGTTGCCCGAAACCGAATGGATACAAAAAAAGCCCGTACCCTTTCACACTGAATCTTGTCAATCGAAGCTTGCATGTAGTCGAAGCGGTGAGAATTTAGTGTTGATTCAGTTGGACAAAACATGTTGGCCACCATGTGTGGCGAATAAGTGATTTCTGGGGTACACCCCCGAAAAGAAATGGTTAAATATTACGTTTTTGCGATATCGATCGAGACCGTTTGTCGCCGGTAACCGAATGTGCTACTATGTCGACTGTAATGTCAACCATTTCGACAATGTCGACTAAATATTTTTTTTATCTATTAGCTTCTTGCTACACAACTATTATAGTTAATGGAGACATTGCTGTTCTGACTGGAGTTATTTGTAAGATACGAACGATCGTAACGAGCGATTGTAAGATGGTCAGCGTGAGAAAGTTATGTACGGTCGCAATCATGTACAAAACCCTTCGGGTCAAGCAAAAGCAAAATGTCATGTCACAGATCGAAACGCTACGGATGCTTCGTATGTCGACGGTTCGCAAAGAATGTCAATGCTAGCGAGAGCATTAAACAGCGCTACTCGTGAAAGCCATGCGAGGTCACAAAGTTTCGCTAACATGTTCTGGACGGTGTGCTCTAGACTAACAGCAGTCGCGCTCACACCCTTGCATGTAGGCACAGAAGTAGCAACACGACCGATCGGACGATCGGGTCGCTGTGTTCCGATACGTCCAACGGGCGAATCTTTAGCAGGTCGGTTTACGGAAAGGTCAACTCCTCCCTCACGCTTAATAAAAAACTAAATAAACAACAAAAAATAGCACGGAGGTTTCAGGTTTTTGTTGTGGGACGCCGGAGGTCACCTGTTTTTATTGAGTCTACGATTTTTGTGTGGTTCGTTACCCGGTAGGATACATTTTTATGGTTGTCGCACCCTAATGGTCTTGGATGCAGTGATGCTTTGGAGTGTACGCTAGAACGGGCGTTTTATGAATGGTATGGACATGCAGTGGCGATAGAATCGCTGCCGTTCCGTATCGTACCCCGTGAGACACTTGGTTAGCAGTGGAGCTAGTGGAGCTCGAGGAGTGGTAAGCCGGTTGTTGAGGAAGTACTTGGCTAACGGTCAACTTCTGCGGTGCCTGGTACGAAATGGATCCAATGCTACCGGTAGTAACATGAGCAGTAGTACCTTTAATGTCCTGTGGCGGTGGTAGATATTCACGTGGTGGAAGGTATTCACGAGACGGACTAGATGAAGTATCCTTCGACGATGTGTGCAAGGAAGTTACGGCAATTGGAGCAATTAGTGTCGTTTTTGGAGGTAAATACTGAGACTGAGCGTTGTTCGTTTGACCTTGGCTACTGTAGCTATGGGTGGTGGTGAAACTATGGCCATGGTTTTTGGAAGCTTCACTCCATGCAGAAGTGCCGGAAGTTGCGTGCCCCGGAGCAATGTAGTACGCTGGACTAGACTTCACTGGAATGGTTGCTGCTTTATATTGGTGCGATGTGGCATGATTCCCAGTACTGATGAAGTTGGATGTCGTTTTCACTGGTGTTATAGTATGCAGACTAGTAACAGGTGTTATCTGAGAGACCTGATGGAAATTGGAGTCCGTAGCAGGAACTCCATAAGCCACTGATGGTTGCGCGTGGATCAACTTTGGTGGAGCTACATCAACCAGCGTTTCTATAATAGGGGCCGGCTGACTAGGTCCTTTGTAACTTCCATAAGAGACGGATTGTTGATTTAAACCACCATAAGCTCCAGAAGATATTGTTTGAGTAATTTTGGGAGGTGTGTAAATGATGCTACTTGACGCCGGTGCAGAGTAATGATGGGATATGGTATGTCCAACAGTGGAACTCGTTCCATAAGCACCTTGCGGAGCTTTTTGAGCTAGTGTAACATGGAGTGGTTGATAAACGGATCCGGATGGTCCCGAATGACTTGATGTAGTCGGTACACCGTACGTTACCGATGTTTGAACTGGTGCGACGATCTTATGTGCACACTCCTGCACCTGAACGGGAGCAGCATAATGATGATGATGATGATTTGGTGCACTGCTGTAGGTCAGCGTCTTCGTGATCGGTGCTGCGTAAACCGTACTAATTACTGGCTTCGTTTCGTAGCTAACTACTGCGTGATCAGTCGAACCTTTTACTGCGTACGGAGTGCCGTAGGATGTTGCTGCTTTCGAGTGGACGAGTCTGTTGCCCTCGATGGGGGATGATTTCAGGTCGAACGAGCTAAAACTCGTTGCACCTTGATAGTGTTCCACGTAGCCAGCGCTAGCTAATGCTAGACACGCAACAAGGACTGTAATCTATTTAAAAAAAAAAAATGGCACAATAAATTCATAATCTTGGTCAGGCGCCTCGAATTCGAATAAGTGTGTTTTAAAACTTACCAAACAATTCATGGTCTCGGACGCTAGGTTTCTCTCACGCACCGTACCGTTCAAGAGTGTCGCCCTTCGGTCGATGGGACGCCAGTTTTATACACCAATCCCACATGGGGCCACGCATAAAAGGGATCAACAAAAAGGGATACTCCGGGGTCCAATGATAGGTTTGCATTGCATTGTGGAGTATCGAAAAATGGAGGAATAAAAAAGGAAAAACCCTCCAACAAACCAGTATTTCGGTTTCATACAATTTAATGCGCCGGAAGAGGAGCGACAGAGAAAGTGATGAAGAAAACATGACGAACAAAAGGCGACGATAAAATTACCAGCGTTTGGGGTGGCGGTTTATGTCATCCAAGGACAAGGATGGTCGATGGGTAAATTCACGCGGCCTGATGGGTGTGTAATGAGCTGCTACAATTTATTCGATTGATTGATGCACACACACACTGCTCAAGTTCGATGATCATTCTTTGACGATCGTTTTCTTCGATTAATCACTCCACTCAATGTCAAGTACTGGTCGAGCATGAATCCGTGGAGAGACTGGAGAGCCTTAGGCTTGACTTGATGTCGTGCAAAAATCACACACAAAAAAAAGGCTACGTTTGTTAGTTGGATAGTGAAAAATTTCATTCATCAAACTCACCCGTTGGTGCGGATACACGGTGCGTGTTTGGTGCTAAAACGCTTCGAGACTCCTAAACCGGGGTAATGAGTAACGATCGCGCGTTAGTCTACCCGAACGACCGATCTAAACATGATGCCGCCGGCTGCCGGTACGCAAACCGTTTGGTCGTTCGGGCTGATCGTGCGTGAATCGTTTCGCATTGCGGTGTAACACGCCGAAGGTTAAGGTTTTGCAGTGATCGTTGCCTGTAACCTTTCTCTTAGCCACACGCCGGCTCCTACCGGCAAGGTTGCTTTGGCCACTGGGACAACATCTATAACTTTATATCCGTTTGTGGTAGCGGTTGTTTGTGCTTAATGAGTGAATGATGCAGGACTAAAAATCGTCATTCCTTTTTGAGGTCAGCTCAATACGTGTTTTGTAGGATGATATAAGCAAGCCTGTGGAACGGAAGATATAAATCAAAGAAAACTGCACCGCAGGAATGATCATGCGCTAAGGGAGCGTTATTCTGTACGTAATTCGTAAGCAGTTAAGAATTTTCATCTTTATCACCAAACAATTTATTGTCGGATCAATATTTCAAACAATCTTTTTGAGTGCAAGCTTTCATAGAATTGCTAACCCTGTCAAGGCAATCCCCATCGTTTGCAATCGGCAGGGAGCAAGTCGGCAAAGTTTGTCTATATTAGAGGAATTCTATATCAAGTATGTCTATATCAAGGTATTCTAAATTATGCAAATGAAACTGAACAGCAAAATCCAATAGAAACGCCTTTAACTCCAAGCTGTATTCCCAATGAAGGTGAAAAAATATTTGCTATAAAAACGAAGTGAACTTTTTGACAATACAACTGTAACGCTCTGTAACGCTCCTTTAATAGATTAATTAATTGGTTTAAGAACGAAATTCTGCTGTACATTTCTCACCGTAGTTTACGCTTAATTTTCACTTTTGCTTACGACTAGATGTATCTGGTTTAAGTGCTTGTTCCGCTACAGTAATATGAAAAAAAACTAAACTATTGATTCAACAACTAAAAGGCACCAAATTGACAGATAACTTTAGGAAATGACGTTTTTATGTTGAATTCATTAAAAACGTTAATCACCAGTCTTACTGTTTTCAGACGCAAAGAATTGAAAAAACAGTGAAATTTATAAAACAAAACAATTTTTAAATTTAAGATTGAGTAAAGTTAAAATTCATAAGAAACCTCAAGGAGTGAATAAGAAAAAGAAATAAAGAAAAAATAAATAATGAAATACAAAAATATTACCATGGTGTGACAAAATCAGTCATAGAACTGGGGTACTGAGGACTGAAGAATGGATAAGACCGTCAATACTTTAATATTGAGGACTTTACAGCATCCATTAAACATATTTAATTGTTTAGGAGAAAATAAATTAGAAAACTTTTAGTGCAAGATGTGTTATCTGTAAGAGATAATTAATTCTTCTTATAATTTGTCATGTTCTAGTGGTTGTTTATGCCTCTTACGACCAAAACTTCCTGAGAATTAATAAAAATAGGTTTGGTTTGAATAGCTAAATATGTTTTTTACCATATTTGGCAAATGAAAATTATTCTCTCTATACAAAGGGGTTTTTTTGCATAATTTGTAAATGCTATTTTCGGATGATTGATAATATAAAATTTACTAAACACTTGCCTTGTTTGAATGTACAATAAGTTATGTATTTTCAACGAATATTCAACATTGAATTTGCAAACATTTTCTTCCTGAGCAGTACGAGTTTAAGCTGGTTTTCGTTCGAACTTACGTTTCTGGGAATGGCGGCCCTTGCGGATGATTCACCGTCGTGTCAAGACGATCCGAATTTACCAGGCGTAATGGGCACTGTTGTCGGCGTAGCTGACGTGCGACACATGGGCAGCGGGTTCGTAGCTCAGCGTCTTGGCAGCAACAACCGGGGCGGCATGAGCGTAAACCGGCGAGCTGTGATGGTACAGTGGCTGGGGCTCAGCGACCAGCGTCTTGGTGTATGTTGGCTGCGACACGTACTTGGTGTAGGCTGGCTGGGCAAGGAGCGTCTTCGTATAGGTCGGCTCGGCAACGACGTGCTTGGTGTAGGTTGGCTCGTGGACGAGAGTCTTGGTAACTGGAGCGTAGGCCAGGGTCTTGGTGTACGGTGCCTGGTAGTGGACCTGCGGGGCAGCATAGGACACGGTCTTGGCGGCAACAACTGGGGCGGCATGAGCGTACACATGGGCCGGTTCCTGAGCGTACACCGTCTTGGTGTAGGCGGGCTGGGCCACGACCGTCTTCAGGGCGGGCTCATGGACGGCGTACGTCTTGGTGAGCGGGGCAGCATAGTGTACTGCCGGTTCGGCATACGCGACGTGCTTGGCGACGGCCAGCTTCGGCGTATCCTGACGGGTGATCGAGCTGTAGCTCACAGCCGGAGCAGACGAGTAGTGTGCGACGGGCGCTGCCGCATAAGACAGCTGATGATGTTCCGGTTCGACGTAACCGGCGCTGGCGCAAGCCAGGGTGGCAAACAGAACAACAATCTGGAGGGAAAACAAAAGCACATCGTTATCCTCGGGATTCACTCAAAAAAAAATCGTTGCAAAACACCGCACGTTAATGTCACGCCAAAAGAACACAAAACCCCACACCTGCACAGATTCGTTCACTTCGGTGCTAAACGACGTTAACTCACCTTAAAAGCCATCTTAGTGGTTTTTGCAGGTCTGCACTAAATCGAAGCTAGCGATGTAATGATACCTCTGGAAGCGTTTGGTCTAATATTTATATGAAACACGCTTGTCAAAGCTTGCGACGCGTGCTTTAATGTGCCAGTGAGTTCTCTCAACGGTTCACCGGGCACCGTGGCTTGCGAAGAAGCTTACCGAAGACCCCCGCCGAAGATGGGGGGTGACCTTCTTCGAATGAATAATAATAAAAAATCGTCGTCAACAACCATATTCACACACACACACCACGCAGAACTATCACACTTCAAGACGGCTTGATGCTGCAGCATGGAATTGGTAGGGCCCTCGGATCGGTCGTCACAGATCGTTCGTCAGAGGAGGGGCTGGGTGGTTGATTTCTCACCTACAAAACGAAGAATTCCAATCGGAGGTCTCTCCGACCGTTCGTTAGTAAATTTTGGAGGTTTTGGACACAATTTTTTTTCTTCTTGGGTTTTCTCCACTGCAAACGGGCGCCAAAAGCTTTCAGCTTCAGTTTACGGGCATTATTTATGTTGTGTTCGCGTTTTTTCTCTTCTCTTGTTTTTGTGTCTTTTGTCGATTGTTTATTTTTGTCGCAAGCTTGTTAGTCGATTTTTATTACTCCGCGCGCAAGGTGCCGTACGTGGTGGTGGAGGTTCGTCGCTTGCAGCTGTTTCAGCCGATTTTCGATGGGAAAAAGATTGATCCTTCGGTACGTGTTGTTCCGTTTTGCAGGGTAGGGTGAAGATCGTAATCCGTGACGTCACGCTACGGTGACAGATGAAATCGAAAGCCTAAGGGATGGAACGAAAACCACACTCACATCCATTTAAAAACAACGTAAAACCTGCTCCAAACAATCGCACTAAAATGTAGTCTCAAAGGTTAATTACCTGCTGGTGTTCTTGTTTCTAATCGATCGTTGCGATCTTTTCCTGCATTCTTCAAATCCGTTTCTATCGTTCGACGGCACACAAACGTTATTGTTTCTGTGCGCAGGATGCGAAATCATAGCGTGCGACTACGATTCGTGCCATAAATCTTTACCTCCGAAGTTATGGCTTCGAAGAGATTTCACATAATTATAGCACAGAACAGTGCGTTAGAAGATGATGATGCTTACACAAGGATAGGAAACCATATAGAGGAAATGAGATGACCTACACGATCGTAACCAATCGGCATCCGTCGATCGCTTCTAATTGCTCTCGTATCAGCATATTTTTTGTCGACTCAATCAACAACTGAAATCTCCCATAAATCCAGAGAGATCAGACCATTTTAAAGAAACAGATTTCATTTTCGATGAGAATCGCAACCATTTGCTTGCCCGTTACTTTGGTGCAATATGACGCAACGGAACGCAATTGGTTTCGTTTTTTTTTTTGGTAATTTTCAAGGCCACATGTACGCACCTTTCGCAGTTGACATATTGCGCCAGTAGTTGCCAAAAAAGGAACTGTACAAATGGGTAGGAGGATAAACATTGTGGAACATGCAGTAAACAATTTCGCTGTAACGTCGCTGGTGACCGTAGTGACAGTTTCGATAATAAATTACCCATTATCCTTATGTGGGTTGAAGATATAATTTAAAATGATAAATTTTAAATTAGATTTCTGAGTATGAAGAACGGCTCTAGCGAGTACAATCTGTAGCGTGTGGTGGTGTAATAAAAATAAGTTTTTCCAAATATTTTTGAGGAATATATTTCAATTTTTAAAGATTATTTAATTTATTTCTAAAAAAAGACACTCACCGATGAGTGAAGCTAGACCTGTTTTAGTGACCCTAATTCGAGCAGATCGATTAGTTAATATCGGTTATGCACGGGTTTTCAACACGACGGATCTAGGTTCAAATCTTCAACTAGCTTGTACAGAAATCAGGATATACTTTTCGGCCCATGAATAGTTTGGTATAAACGAAGTTTGGTATTGCTTTATTTCACACTGAGTATTGCTTTATTTCACACACTTATTTCAATATGGCAATTTATTAAATAAACTGATTACGATTTTAGATGAAAAAAAAGGAATTTAAATTCTGGTCATGCAGTGACCAACAGAATGTTTAGTGGGAGTTGCGAGTTGGAATCGACTAATCCGTCCAAAATAAGTAAAATTAGGAGGAGTAAAAGAATTAAAATAAACAAAAATTTGTTCAAAAAGGTTTGAAAATAAATAAAATCAATTAATTACATCTATATTTATTGAAATTCAAAACATCGAATATATTTAAATCTTGCCGAAATTGAAGAAATGATTCTTTTGTTCATTCTACATGGATTCAAACTGAGACAAAGTTAAGTTTGCATTTCAGCTAATTAAAATGTGTTGCCCAAAATTTAAAAAAAAAACAGTTATCCATTTCTGACGACTTTCATTATCAATTAAAAATATTTATACCACCATCACCACCGGCGGACGAATCGAATCATCTTCACGAATCGCATTGCACTTGCACGGGATTAGCTTTTCTACCATTTTGTTCATGTTTACAACCCAACGCCGATTCGATAGAAGAAAAAATTCGATGAATTTATGCTATTTTGTTTGTCTCCCCACAATTACGGCCGAAGGTAAGGTTTGTAAAGCAATATAATAGCTATAAAAACCTTCTAAAAAACAGAATCGACTAGACCGGCAAATACAATCGTTTTCTGTGGTTCACATTTTTTGGGGCGACATTTACACACACACACAAACATGCCGGTGACATTGCTAACACTTTCCGAAGCACTAGCACTAGGGTGGAACCTTGAGTTTCTTTGGGAGTTTTTCGGCGCTTTTCCACAATCAACAAACGATTGATGATGGACATTGGGGACGGGCCATAATCGTCGCTAGAAGAACGATTATAATTCCGTGTCCCACTATTAGATGTGATTTTAAATTTTCGCCCCTTACCGGCCTCGTACAGCATCAATCTTTTGGCTAACATTTGCGTGACTGTAAATTGACGTGAGGCTGCTTCCAAGTTGTCTATTGAATTTTTAATAATTCACTGACTTTTCCCACTCTCAAGGGGGGGCAAGGAGAGAAAAATGATATAACACTCACGATTCGTGTTGTCTCCATAAATCAAAACGTGGCGTATATAAATAAAATGCAAATACATTATTTCTTAGCAGTCCAATTAATGTCACTTCTGTTCATCATCAAACTTGATTAGCATATTCGCTACGTCCAACGGTCCAATTCCGCATACGGTCGAGCCCCCCGAAAATTGCACCGGTTCGTTGCATAATTGAGCGAAGAAGCAACCACCGGATCGATCAATAACGCTGGCGTTCGTTCAACTCAGCACGCACGGAACAGTAAGAGTTTCGCTCATCGGCGCACGTCACCCGTGCCGGGTTAGGGGTGACGACAGGCAACGTGCGAAGATGCGCCCCCATTACGATCGTTTAAACCGGCAGGACAACTCAGCAGAACAGCTGATCGGTCTAGTCGGACGGCTTTATTTGGTAGCCACCGAACCAACAGGTTACGGAGCACCCGTACAAGGAGGTGGTGGTTACATCTTCATTTTGTGCAGATGCGACGGAATGGTCGAACCGGTTTTTCGGCGACGCGACGGTTATGCTGGTGATGAGCTACACACTTTCGAGTTCAATGTCAATGGCTGCACAGATGGCAAACGTTTCATCCTTCCCATTGAAGATACAGCTGACCGGAACGTGTGACGTAGCACGAGATACGATCAAACTTGTTCCTCTTTTACTTTATGTGATGAATTTTAATGACTGTATGTTACTTTTAGACACCTTGAGAGTAACGTTGTACCTTCAGGAAGTAATTTCGTTTAGCGTTTTCAGTTTTACGATCGCACCTTGTCAACTCGTAATTGCGGAAGAACAATTAATACGAACATGTGTTTTTTTCGCCTCCGTTCAGCAGGACTAACTCTTCAGCTCAGAGGGTAACAAAAGACTTAGAAAACCAGAACTCGGCTAAGATCTCCGAAATGTTGATATTCCGAGTTTAATGAATCTTGGGAGGAGAGTCATTCTCCTGAATCTTCAATAAGGAGTTATTTAAGTCATAAGTCGACTATTGAAAGATTCATGAATTTCTGAAGAATATACGAATCTCTGAATATTCCTGAATTACTGATGATTAAAAAAAGAGTTTTTATAAAATTCCCAAGATAATCTCCAGAATAGAGATTCAGAATTATAAATTTATTTTATAGGCTTTTATTCATTCCGACTCTTAAAACAGTCGTTAAGATACTCTCGTTAAGTCGTTAAGAACACATTTTTCTTGCAAATAAAATTAAAAAAAATAAAAATAAAAGCTTGTTTCTTAAACGTGAAAACATAGACAACATCAATTCTGGAGGTTGAGATTTAAGAATTGATTGAATATCCAGATTCTTTAGTTAACCTGTATAGGATATCAATAATACCTGGAATATCTTTGAAGATCTAAAAAGTATGAAAATTAGTGAAGTTCTCAAGAGACCTGAATCTCCGTAATTGAGTTCCAGAATAATTTAGTTTTGTGTAAAGCTGTTCATTTATTCAGATTCATGTCTCTGAATCCGATTCACTCAAAACATTGTTCCATAATAAAATAAACTCGTTTCTCAAATTTGGCCATATAAACAATACCACTTCTTGCTGTGAGATTTAAGAATTAATTGAATATCCAGCTAGGAGCTAAAACGCTTATTAGCATTCTTATACGTCACTTAATACATCATTCCATTTGTCGGCAAGTTTTCGATTCCGATCGGCACCCGGATAAGCCTTACCGAGAGCTCTAATAACTTAATCCACCTGTCCGACAACTTCACACAATGTCCTACCCGGGGGTTTCTTTGTATGCCCCATATTCAAACCATTCAAAAAGGGCAGTTACATTAATCATCCGCTTGGTCCCAGTTGGCCCGTCAACCCCGTTGTGCAAGCGCGATCATCACGGAAAGAAAGGGTTTCGTGTCATTTAAATTAATTCGTTAAAGGGGTTTCTTTTTCTTCACTTTTGTACGGAATAATTCCTGCCCGGGAGGCACGGAGCTACACCCGCGGCGTTAGAGTACATTCGTATGGTTCGCATTGCACAACAAGTGCACGACACATTTTTCTCGACCACGCTTTCGATCATTTGGATGCGCGCGTGTTACCGAAACCTGCATACATTATTCATAATTATAATTCATACAAATTTAACACCTATTCATCGCACCATCTTGCGGGACAGGAGTGTGTGAATGTGTGGGGTGTGGAAACATTTATCGTGATTTTGCGACATCAATAAATGGCAACGGTGTTGTGTCTCTCCTTCCTCTATTATTTTTTTTTCTCGGGGCCAACGAAACACTGGATAGTTTGCTTTACACAGAACATGCACTCCAGCACCAGTCCCTCCTGCTGAATGTCAAACATTATGAGCGTTGTATAAGCGCTGCGCTAAAGTCTCGGAGAGTGTGTGTCGTGTTCCGATGGGCTGACTTACATCTCGGCCAAAACCACATTGCCATTGTTGTGGAGGGATTTTGACTGCAGGGCATGTGTATTGAGCGATGTGGATTGGTAGATTTGACATCATCCCATGTAACGTAAGGGTTCCACTGGCGCTGTTAACAAATTGATCTTTTGTCTACAAATAGTGGTTTCCTCTCGGACACAGGGACACCGGCCGTCGTTGTGGAAATATTAAAGTTTGCTATAATTATACCCAGCAGGGGGGGTTTAAAGCGCATTTTTAAAAATGGTATTTACTAATTTAGATTTTATTTTTCTCTCTGTCAATGTCTATAATAAAACTTCAAAACGACCCATTAGAACCGGTCACATTTTATAGATTTCCGGAGACACATTAGTTCAACCGGGGGGTGGTTCAAGATCACACAGTACGGTTTTCCGAACCGAACGATCCACTAACCAGCTACTACGATAGGCAATAGTGTTGTCTAATTTATGTTTCCCACATCCGGAATCACCACCACCTTCTAGAACCGGAACCTTTCACCGATACACGGTGACCGTTTGTATGCCGGCCAAGGACCTTTGCCAGCGGCACGCAAATCAACCATCAGAGTAGAGCCAAAGATGACCTTGCGACACACGGCACCCCACCCGAGGAACCTTCCTACGCATTCGTACCGTTCCGTGCTACGGCACACTTGTCCACACGCGTAATTAATCATAAAATCGGCGAACTTATTGGTTAAGGCGTCCGAGACCCGAGGACGTACCGGTGAGAATAGTCTGCGATGCGGTGAGATGAGTCACAACTCGGGCGCAACAACGCCACCACCGATCTGTCGGATGATGAAGTGATGAACACTCGATCGTTGGTGAGTGAGTGACTCGCTCCAGCACCTACGGTGAGTGTTTGTTGTACGCTGCGTACGCCTCTTGAAATTGACAGCCGTACACGACAGTTGCGAGACAGTGTCTGGGAATCGGAGGATGATCGTGCTGGTGATCGTTGTGAAAATATAAGGTTGAACTGGTGGGATTAATGTCTGGGATAGGGAGGATTTGTTTCAATCTCAAGTAGACATTGTTCATTGTACTTGGGCGATACTTTGTAGCGTTTAAAGGTGATTGAATTGATGCATTTCGATTAAGAGTGGATGGACTTTTATCAATAGTAAATGATGGAAAGAAAGAAAATTAAGGATCAATTAAGGGACAATTATTGCAATGCCTAGCGGATAATGGTAGTTGAAGGACACTAAAATTAATTGTTCTTTATGTTTTAGAAACATTTTTCCAATTGGGTTCGCTTTGTTTCTGGTCGTTCTACACTATCAAGTGCCTTTAGTATCGTTACATGTAGCATACCCAAACGACCTCTCTTGTCTTCGGTGCCAAGGCTTTCGCAGTTAATACGTTTCCTGAGAGTAGCCAATTTTGCCATTTCGTTTCAAGAGCACCAAACACTTGCGGTGCAATCGATTGCTATACCACCCCGTACCATTTTTGTTGGCCTTTTTTCGGGTGCACTCGTTACGCTGTTTGCCCCTGCAACACACACCCGAAACAAACCACACACAGACAGTGGAAAAAAAGCCGAAATGGGAAAACCCCCCCCATATACTAAACACCGCGAGGACACGAGAGCTGAAGCTGCACCAATTGGCGGGGGCTGATATTGGTACACCAGCTTTACACGCATAAGCTTCAACGAAATAAATTTCACACCCGACAGCTCATCGAGAATGTGACAGTTCGCTCGATGACGCTGCGGGGCATGGAACGAATTAAATAAACATCCATGAAGAAAATGCTTTTACCAGCCGACTCGCGTTGCTTCTTTTGACCCGTCCAGCGTGCCAGCTCGTGACAAGTAAGGAGGCGTGATGTCAGTGCAAAAAAGAAACATAACAAATGTGCGAAAAATTTAATAAACCATGAAATCAATTTTGTTTTAATTTGCAGATTGCTAAAAAGCTTTTTTATAAAAAAAATAGAGCTAAAGAAATAGCAAAAACCGAAGACGTTTGAAAAATGTCGATTGCTCAATCTATTGGTCTAGTTGGCAAAAAATAAAACAAAAATTGACAAACTAAATCGATTGGAACCAAAATGTTTCGGATTGCAAAGAAGCGTTATGTGCTGTCGTTCGGTATGATAACAGTTCGATGACAGCAGTTTGGTAACAAACTGTCAATACATCATCAATGATACGGTTATTAATGGATAGGTCTTACTTAGATGAAGAAGTAAAATAGTGGGAAAGTATTACTATCATACGCAAGCGTAGTCAAACAAGAAGCTTGAGAATTAAAATTTTAAAAGGATTTTAAAAGACTATCCCATGAGCCAATCAGGTCTCTCCCACGTAAGTGATCTGAATATTCATATGTTATCATAATAAGTCTCCAAGTCCAACCCTTACCATAATAAGTCTCCCCAACACCTTTCAGAACGTAGAATCAATATGGTGAGAGAAAACAACGCCTTTATCGACCAAAATAAGCAAGTCCTTGGCAACCAAATATTACGATCGTTTTTTTTACCATGGAGGACCATAGGAGAAAATAGTGCAAGTGCGAGATTAGTTAGATGAGATACCATTATACTTGTCTTAATTTATCCAACAAGTTTGATCAAGAATTCGTTGAAGAAAGATGGAAAGATTTTTCGACAATAGTGGAGATCGGGTAAATCAGTTTTAGTTCCGTAGTTAATAAGGCTTTTTCGAATCTTTCAAATTTCTCTAATATGTTTCCAAAGACTCCAATCATTGAAGAGATATGAAGTCGATAACTCGGCAATCATCTTCCTTTTTGAAAATCTCTCTCGCAGGGAAGATCAAACTTATGGTAGTTTGCAGACAATATCTCTAAATATTCCAATAAAGCCTCTAAATAATGTTAAAAGAGTTATCCAGATCCAAACCTCACCTATCTTGGGTCGAAAACGAATCTTTTAGTTTACGCTGAAAATACTTAATATTCAACCTTGCCAACTGCGGAAAAACAATGCAGAATTCTGCCAATGAGGTGGCCTCCAATCATTCTGCTGCCTAAGACTCACCATATTGATCACGTCAAGAAATTGAAGTAATGTATCCACTGAAAGAGTCGTTCCCGTTGCCCACTAACTTCATACTTCCATTTGGAAGTTTCAATTTCCATTCTTGCGCTAATGGTAAGACCAGATAAATTGGAAATCTTATCCATTTTGACTGAAATTCTATTAAAACCTTTAAATGGCCCCCTTCGATGTGGTCAATCCGACAAAAGCCGACAAAGATAAAAATACCACACCAATCTACGGCCGCGTAAGCACATTCAGCTTAAATTAACCCGAGCGAAGCATTTCAATCACCTTCCGTCCAGCGTCCACCTTCGCACGCCTAAGGGGTTCCGCGTATGATACGAAATAATTAGGTCGCATCCGACCGGTTTCCCACCGGCGACCCTACGCAGTTACGTCACGTTGACACTCGCATCTCGCGTTCGGAGTTCAATCGCGTGTCACTTTCGGTGCGTGCCACTTTACCGGAGGCACACTTTCTTTCAAACCCCGCTACGGTAAGCGACCGCTTTCGTTCGGTTCGGCACGGTCCCGCATATCAGCCGGTGAACATCAACCTTGAAACATGGTTCCCGAATGCCCGCACATTCACGCTGCTGGGGACAGATTAACCGTTGATAGTGCGTTGTTTGGAAGTATATCGAAAAAATGGTCTGTAAATTGCTGATCATAAGCTTTAGGCAATCAAAGGTTACAAATATGAAACGCTCGCACAGCCGACACATGATCGACAGTGCAACCGATCGTCGGCATAGCGTGATGATAAATTTAGCTACCACGAAAGTAAAAGTGCCCAGTAACAGCAGTTACCATTAAGCTTCCCTGTGTCTGCTTTGCCCATCGATTGCCACCGGTGATCACCAACGGCAAACAGGTTTGTGACGGAGCGCAACGAAACTGGATTACTGGACCACAGGACGCGCTGGACCACTCGACTGCACAACCAACCATGGTGAGAATTGTCTCCTCTTTTCGATGTGATTTCAGGGTAAAGATACAAAAAAAAATCCCTGGAGGCTGGTGGTACCGATGCCCTTAGTTCCTTTTTGAACTGCTAGCAGGATAACTAATTCACCTTGAAGCATCGTACCGTGTAGCTGATTGAAAGTGTAGCAGGGCTACCGTTCTATCTCAAAGCTACAAACGAGGATGAAACAGAGCTCTCTACAAAAACCCATCCAACGGCCATCTTCATCGATCGTAAAGGGAATTTGCGATGCGAATTTCATGGACAACGTTGGCAAAAACCGGATTTCGGAAGCAGTGCATTATCCTTGAAGTTGGTATAACCTGTAACAACGGAGCGGAGTTGGTAGGATACGGCACAAACTAGAACGATTGAATCGTTTAACACTGGAAAAATGCTCTTGTTGAGATTATTTCGAGCTCTGTGATTTATTACATAAAGGAAAGCAGTAGATTTTCCACAAATACAATATATTTATAGCTTATATGTTTACCTTAAAAACAACCAAAAAGCACTAAAGGAACTTTATCGTCTTGATTTTTATAATTATAAAATATATTCTTTCATAAACAATGTCAAAGTAGCTATAATTTAATTTCTTTGATTGCTTGTTACTGTCATGCCATCTATGGGTCAGTAGTATTACTACAAGAAAACGAATTTTTCAGTTTATTAGGATATTATGCAGTTGTTTAAGCCCAAATTTACTGAACACCAAAAAATTGTAGAACACAAAATAAAAAAATTCCAATAAATTTTCTTCTCTACCGTGAGATGAAATAATTCAAAAGTAACATTTGAAGAGATTTTTCCCTTAAGTAAACCTAACAAAGGTTATGGGATCCCCGCCTTCCATGTGCTAGACAAAGCTTAAAACGTTATTAATAAGATCTGAACGGAGCCATACCTTCCGCGCACGTGACTAACTGCAGGTTATCCACGATATACACTATTATAGCAAACTGCGGCGATCCTCAAAAATATAGGTGTCTCGATTGTCCGCGTGTGTCGTATCCGGGTGCAATTTCGATGAAACATTTGTACTTCTGCTTTTTGCATCTATTGACCGGTCAGGACGCAGATGGGCAAACCATTAGGTAATAGAGTGTCAAAACCAAGAACGGTCCAATGCTCCTGAGCGCTTGCTCTAATAAATTGAAGGTTTTGGATAGAATCTCATCTAGACATATAGTCACATCTTAATAATAAAGAATAAGTCTAGTGAGTTATTATTACTTAGACTAGATGATCGCTAAGCCGAGTTGAAAAAAAATTAGTTTAGAGAAAATGAGAAGATGAAGATCAAAGAGATCTCATCATGTTTTCCTCTGGAGGTTGAAGCAATCGGCCAAACAGTGACGAAGTACCTGGACAAGAACATTCATATACGGAAACGAAGTGTCAAATCGAGATCAATGATCTCGAGGATGACCAGGAGGAACGATTGAAAGTTCTAGCGTTTTTTTTTTTGTATTCATAAAGAACGACCAGAGCAATATATTCCATTTGTTTGGTTAAGGATCTTCCCCACAGCATTGAGATGCTTTGGACTTTTTAAGGAACAACTCTGATCAAAGGAACAACGAATGATCAAATTGAACAATTTCGAGATCAAAACGGATTGACAATCGATCACCAGAAGGGCTTAAATATTTTTGAAGATTTATTAAACTTAAGATTAAACCTAAAATTATTTCAATGCAATCCATTTTTGTTTATTCGTCATTAAAATTGATCCACTTTTTTCATTGCACGCATTTCTTAAATATACTAAATGTAAATATATTTACATTTACATTTACAGCATTTAGGGACAAACATACGTCGCAAAGTTATGGTCAATTTCATAACCCCTTTACTATACCGTCCCGACAGTGCCCATAAAAGACCTTCACAGCATTGTCTGGAGTAGCTGTACGGACGAACTCCTAATATTAGTGCTAAATGCAAAACAACTACCAGCACCGCAAAGGTCACGCAGGGTCGTCACACACAGTATAACCTCAACTACTGCTGATCGGTTGATTAAAGACCGGTGCACCTATAGATCTGCTTGGGTTGGCGTGAAACGAATTCGCAGCTGGTAACCACACGGTATGTGACAGCCGCCGGACAGCTACCGTGACTTGACGAATTGGGCCCACAGTATAAACAATGTGTGTGTGTTTTCGTTTCTTTTTTTTGGCAAACACCCAGCAAAAACAGTCAAGGGTGAAATGTTAAAGGGTTTTTAATGTAGGCCAAACTGACTGTCTACGTCAAATTATGGCTCTGTTTTCGGTGTCTGCAGAGGGGGTGGGCTGAAGTTTTGACACAACTTCTTAAAGACTTGTCAGAAAGGATACTTTTGTGTATTTATTTGTTTCATTATTTTACACCTTTTGTAAATTGTTCCACGTGCTTCCATTGATCAGCAGGGGCCGTCACACGCGTTGATAGTTATGGGGAATATAATTAAGCTTGGGTGCGTATGTTAACGTTTTGCGTACCCAGCTAGGATGATATGCGCCAACCTGTAAGTACTTCTTCACGTAGGCTGGTTGTTGTACACCGATCACCATCGGATTGTTTCCTTCGCGATTCCCGCTAATGTGTCTGGATGGGAGAGGAATCTTACTGTGTACGTAAATCGGTTCTCCATAGCCAGTTGGATAGATAGGACGATAAGTGTTTGCCGTTGGTTGCATAGCAGTTTTATGATGCGACATGGAATGATCCCTCTGGACTTCTTTCTTTCCATAGGAGAAGTGTTGATTCGGAATTGTTTTGGTCGGTTGTTTAGTAAAACTATGATGATTCATAGGAGCACGTGTGGACAGTTGAGGAACAACCATCGAATGCTTCACACGCTGCGGTACAATGTGTCTGACGAAGCTCACATAACTGACAGCTGTTGGAGTGTAGTGTGTTTTAACATTCTCAGGAACATTCGATTCACTTGAAGGACGTAATTCTCCATTTATACAAACAATAAGCAGTAGAATCTGTTCGGAAAGAAGAAAGCAAAAATATTAAATATTAGATAGCAAAAACAATTGTTCAATTTTCTCACCATATAGAAAGATTCCATTCTGGGTGGCAAAGTGATGACCATGGTTTACACTACACTGCAAGACACTAAAGATGACACTGTGGTGAGTTTCGATGCATTGCTTTCTTTTTATACGACGCTGCGGCGAGATACTAATTCGGATTACGCTACGGTTGGTTTAGCAGAAGTTTGAAGATGAAAATTCATTATCTAATTTCGTTACACTCCCATGATCACTTTGTGCGGCTAACTATTTTAAAGACCAATTAGAAGACCATAAAAAAGTATCCGCTATCAAATCTCAACACATTGCCAGTTATTGATCATTTATTTTTTACAAAACGCTTGGGTTGCATTTAACAGCGGCAAAGTGTATTTAATATTCAAAGCTAAGATAAGTAATGGAACGATTTTTTTCGTCTTCTTCTTCTGCATATTATGCATTGCTTTTGAACTTGTTAATTGATAATCGTTTAAATGGATGATGTAATGTTTTGATTAATTTATATTTTTTTCCTGATATGATTATTGTATTGTATTATTGTGAAATGATATGTATTGATATGATAGTTACAAAAACTAGTTATTTTGTTTAAGTCATTTATCATGAGATCATTTTGAAGTATTTCTAAAAATATAAGCAAATCAATCAACAACAATAAAGAAATTAAAGAGAAGACACATCCAAACAACTAAAAACCTAATAATAATTCCAATCCAGTTCTTGGAAGTTTAAAATAAACATTTTAATTTAATAATTAATCAACGAATGAATCAATAAATAAAATATTATACAAAAATGATTATAAAAATAGTAAATAAAGTAAATAAGTGCAAAACTAAATTAATATAGTTATAAATAAGTATAGACAAGGGATTGTAGTACACAAGCAGTAACTTAAAGTAAAGTTATTTTATTCAGATGTCAGATCATGCACAATTTAGAATAATATCACAATAACAATCACAAGCAATACACATTATTACCATCCATGGGCGGAAATGCCTCCGTAGGCGAGGTTTTGTCCATAAGACAGCACCTTTCCACCATAGAACGGAGCTGGCTGGGCGATAATGCTCTTGCCGTACACTGGCTCAGCGATCAAAGCCTTTGCCGGATAGATGGGCTCAGCGAACACATTCTTCGTGTAGATTGGTTCGGAAACGATGGTCTTGGCATACGTTGGCTCAGCAATGATGGTCTTGGCGTACGTTGGCTCCGACACGATGGTCTTGGCGTATGTTGGCTCAGCAATGATGGTCTTGGTGAAGGCGGGCTCAGCAATGACGGTCTTGGCAATTGGACCATACGACAATGGCTTCGAGTACTCGATGTTCTTCACCAGAGCCGGAGCCTGGTACAGAGATTGAGGAGCAGCATAGGACAGGGTTGGGAGAGGATTGGTGAGTGCCAGAGGCTTGCTGAGTACGATCGATGGAGCAGCCTGAGCATATCCGTGGTATAGTTGTGGTTCTTGAAGGATGGTCTTGCTCACTGCCGGAGCCACATGCTTGACGACGTTGGAGTAGCTGACAGCTGCCGGAGCATAGGACAGATGGGAAGCGTCATTCGGGATGTATCCGGCGCTAACACAGGCCAGAGAAGCGACGATCAGGACGAACTGGAAATCGTTAGAATCGTTAGAATATTGGGGGCACTAAGATCAGGAAGAAATACTCACTTTGGAAGCCATTGTTGAAGGATTGGTGTAGAAGGAGAATGCACTTTGCTGGAAAACTGCACGCTGAGTGATGTCTTACTGGTCAGCTGATGCCGCTTTTATAGCGAATGCCATTGTGCGAAAATTCGCCAAGCAGGATGTGAGAGGGGCGCCAAATGATGGCCATCAAATCAATCGCCAATTTATTTCAATCACTTTTCCGACGATTTAATATTTTCTTGATCAATTGTTTTGTTTCATGACTAAGTTGTGATTAAACAAGGTTGTACAACTGTTGAATATTGTGTTTGTTGTTAGTTAATATTGTTTCAGTTTTTTACAATATTATATTTTTTTTATGACGAGAGTTTCAGAAATTGCGCTTAGAAGTGATTAACAAACTGTACGGAAACGCAGAGAGCAATTGCACCTTTATAATTGAGTTTAACTGTTGATCAATGAGCGTTTTTTGTCAAAATTTAAATTCATTTGTTTTGTAAAACAACAATTGTTTTATTTCACAATATTTCATTCATAATCTATTTCATTATTTGTTTGACAATTTTTAATAGTCTAGAATATTTGAGAAATAGCTATCCCTATTAATTTATGCTTTGGTCTATTTTTTTTCTTTTTACTAAATAAGATCAGAACGTTATTAATGTTATTCGTGATTGATGTCGAAGAAGTTATCACACATACAATTAATAAATATAATAGGACGAGCAAGAGAATGTCTTTCAAACTGCTTATAAAGGGATAATTTAAAAAAGGAAAAAGGAAAAAAGGATGAACAAAACAGTCATTGCATTATTGATGAACAAAATCTAACAATCGGTTATGTCGACTAAATTATCTATATCTTCCAGATTTGATGAGGTTGTGGCTCAAATGAAAACAAAAGTAATCAAGGTCGATCATAATTCATTGAAAGCAATTCTTTTTCAGCACATCCGTAACAACCATAACATTTATTTTATTCCAATAGAACGGTCAAGCAGTATTGATACACATAACATTTTATAAACCATTATGGCTTCAACTGTCTTGAAAATTACAAGAATCAGAAGAATATGCTCGGACGTGACGAAATACTGCGAAATACTTTTCTTTTTAAAATCTAGAACGATATTTACTTCATTTCCAAAGTGTTCAATGTATCGAATCTAATGTTAATATTTTGCTGAAGAATTCGGTAACAAATTAATGTAGTGTCGATGTGGAGAATTATTACAGACTAAATAATTAATAAGTGAGTTCACTTTATAATAAACTACTTTACATTAGCTCTATGAATCAAATGAACCAAAGGAAGAACTGCATCGTGTTAGGAAGTTAATGGAGTTACAACAAAACTAACTGCTAATTAGGAAGATTTAAGAATAAAGATTGAAATGTGATGTTTCTTCAGGAAATAATATAAAAAATGACTAAATAAAAATTACTGTCTGCATTATGTTTCATAAGTATAATTTATACATTGTTTTATTGCAGCAATTATCACATATCATTCCATGCATTCCCAATCAGTGAAATATCACAGACACAAATCATTACCATCCATGGGCGGAAATGCCTCCGTAAGCGAGGTTTTGTCCATAAGACAGCACCTTTCCACCATAGAACGGAGCTGGCTGGATGATTATGCTCTTGCCGTATACTGGCTCAGTGATCAAAGCCTTGGCCGGATAGATGGGCTCAGCGAACACATTCTTCGTGTAGATTGGCTCCGAAACGATGGTCTTGGCGTACGTTGGCTCCGAAACGATGGTCTTGGCGTATGTTGGCTCAGCAATGATGGTCTTGGTGTAGGCGGGCTCAGCAATCACAGTCTTGGCAATTGGACCATACGACAATGGCTTCGAGTACTCGATGTTCTTCACCAGAGCCGGAGCCTGGTACAGAGATTGAGGAGCAGCATAGGACAGGGTTGGGAGAGGATTGGTGAGTGCCAGAGGCTTGCTGAGTACGATCGATGGAGCAGCCTGAGCATATCCGTGGTATAGTTGTGGTTCTTGAAGGATGGTCTTGCTCACTGCCGGAGCCACATGCTTGACGACGTTGGAGTAGCTGACAGCTGCCGGAGCATAGGACAGATGGGAAGCGTCATTCGGGATGTATCCGGCGCTAACACAGGCCAGAGAAGCGGCGATCAGGACGAACTGGAAATCGTTAGAATCGTTAGAATATTGGGGACACTAAGATCAGGAAGAAGTACTCCTTGAACTCACTTTGGAAGCCATTGTTGAAGGATGGTTGTAGAAGGAGGATGCACTTTGCTGGAAAACTGCACGCTGAGTGATGTCTTACTGGTCAGCTGATGCCGCTTTTATACCGAATGCCATTGTGCGAAAATTCGCCAAGCAGGATGTGAGAGGGGCGATGATGGGCGTTTGATATTTCTTTGTGTTTTGTCATATTGTACAGTAAAATAAAACCGATTAGCTGTTCGATATCATCTGCTCATCGTTTAATATTTCAGATATTAGATTAACAGTTTAAATTAAATGATGTGCAATTTCTTTACACTTTTAATTATAAAAGATATGAAATAATTTTAAAACTGTATTTAACGATATACTTTTTATACTACAATAAATAGCTACAAAAATTTGAAAACCTATGTGAATTTCTTCATGTTAATTTGTTTTATAATGAAAGGGTAAATAATAGAAGAATTTTATGAAACTTTAAAGACGTATCGATTAAAAAAAACATACATAAATAATATAGTAGCATGTTCTTATACATCTTCTCGAACAAATCCATATAGAACATCGAACGGTTTTTAAATATAGAAACCGTTGTTGGTTTATTTTTAGAATATTTAATATTGCATATACATAAAGGTTAATAACATCGCTTTGAAATAAAAACAGTAGAATTTGAACTTAAAACGAAACTAACATTGTCATTCAATTGTGACATAATAAAACACAAAGAGATTTCAAACGCCCGTCATCGCCCCTCTCACATCCTGCTTGGCGAATTTTCGCACAATGGCATTCGCTATAAAAGCTGCATCAGCTGACCAGTAAGACATCACTCAGCGTGCAGTTTTCCAGCAAAGTGCATCCTCCTTCTACAACCATCCTTCAACAATGGCTTCCAAAGTGAGTTCAAGGAGTATTTCTTCCAGATCTTAGTGTCCCCAATATTCTAACGATTCTAACGATTTCCAGTTCGTCCTGATTGTCGCTTCTCTGGCCTGTGTTAGCGCCGGATACATTCCGAATGATGCTTCCCATCTGTCCTATGCTCCGGCAGCTGTCAGATACTCCAACGTCGTCAAGCATGTGGCTCCGGTAGTGAGCAAGACCATCCTTCAGGAACCACAACTATACCACGGATATGCTCAGGCTGCTCCATCGATCGTACTCAGCAAGCCTCTGGCACTCACCAATCCTCTCCCAACCCTGTCCTATGCTGCTCCTCAAGCTTTGTACCAGGCTCCGGCTCTGGTGAAGAACATCGAGTACTCGAAGCCATTGTCGTATGGTCCAATTGCCAAGACCGTCATTGCTGAGCCCGCCTTCACCAAGACCATCATTGCTGAGCCAACATACGCCAAGACCATCATTTCGGAGCCAACATACGCCAAGACCATCGTTTCGGAGCCAACGTACGCCAAGACCATCGTTTCCGAGCCAATCTACACGAATAATGTGTTCGCTGAGCCCATCTATCCGGCAAAGGCTTTGATCGCTGAGCCAGTGTACGGCAAGAGCATTATCGCCCAACCAGCTCCGTTCTATGGTGGAAAGGTGCTGTCTTATGGACAAAACCTTGCCTACGGGGACATTTCCGCCCATGGATGGTAATGATTTGTGTCTGTGATTAAATTTTGAATCACTTTTGTTGATAACATATGTGATGCTATAAAGAGATGATTTTTATAATAAAGTTCTAGCCTGAAATTTAAAATATAATAATTTCTTTAAAACTCTTGCGTTGTTGTGCTCACGCTTTCAACAGTTTTTTTCTATGATACTCTACCGAATGTTTTATCGCTGAGAAAAAATGCATTTTTATGTTTCTTTTTCTTTAAGCTTTAAATTTTTTATTTTTTTATTTATATTTTAAAATGACAGCTTTAATTATTATTATTAAATATATTATATTATTAAATATAATATATTATAAATATAATATAATATTTAATAATATATTATTAAATTAATAATATAAATAACATGAAACAGGGCGGTCCGGTGGTGCATGTGATAAACGGCGCCAGTCCATCCGGACCGTCCCCCCCTAGCATGGACTGACTATCCGGCTACGTGGTAAAATAAGTCTAGTAAGCCAGAAATGGCCGGCGTAACCTGTAAGGTCGTTAAGTCAAGAAGAAGAAGAACATGAAACAGAAACATTGATTTACTTTAAAAGACTATGTAACAAAATAGTCATTTGGTCAAGTAATTAAAACGCAATAAATGTAGCATCCAATGGTTCAAACTTTTAATCGCTCAACGTTTAAGAATCACCTGTAAGTCCTTCTTTTCGGGGACAATTCGGTATTATCGAGATAAGACGGAGCAAGGTTCTTCACAATAACTATCACATTCGATATCCATTTAGCTACAGTAAGCAACCAATCCATAAGGGATTGCAAAGCAAGGACTAAAGGGCGTTAAATGTAGTCCACCGTCCATTAAATCACCCCAAATGTGTTGGCATTTACATGTACCGATTGAAATCACTGAAATGTTACTGCTTTTTACGACGATTCCCTGAAAGCACACCCTTAGGGCGAGTGGTTTTCCGTCCCTTAAAGTCCATCCATCCAAATATAGATTAATAGTAGCACGTACATTTAACTCTCACACTCAACCGTTGGCAGACTAGCAGGTGTTTACGGATTATCAATTAAGCTTCGTACTACACTTTGAACAGGTGTCCACCTTTCGATGCACACCTTTTAAGAGAAAAAAAAAGTCAATAAAACTTGACCGACAATAATCTTCCAAAATTCAATCCAATCTTCGGTATGGTTGAAAAAAATCGGATTCAATCCGCATCGGATCATTGCACCGGATCACCAAGCAGGACCGCTCACGTCCATTCGAGATTCGAGGCTCGGTCTCTTAATCTTAATTGAACCAAGCTTACCGGAATGACACTGAAACGCATTTGCGAGCCATAGCCTTAGCCACTCGTCGGTGACAAATCCGCCCAACATACGCACGCATCGCTGTACGATCGCTTGATCGAAATGATCGAAAACATCGAATGCCAATAGTAGGGCGAAAAAGTTAAGGAAATGACTAAATAATACCTGCTACGAGAAAGAAACCGACAAAAGTTCAAGGTAACCCGCGTCGTCGTGTGCGTCCGTTCGATTCACGAGACACGAGACGGCCCTTGGAATAGGAGCAGCAGCCCGATGGACCGGCACACTGGCCTTAGGGGGGACGCGAAACGAATTGCAGAAATGAGAGAAGTTTTTGAAAATGGTAGCAAAAAAAATCCACGCGACCACCGTCACCATGAGGACAGAAAATCGCACATACTTCTCCGCTGTCTCTATATCCTCTTGTCACCTCGTCGTTACCATTCGTTGCGCTCCACATTTCGGTTGCGTAACGTTTGGTGAAGTACCAAACTAAAGTTTCCTTCGTTTTGCACGTTCGATCATTCGTTTCCATTTTATTGTCATCGATCGACATATTATCAATGATTACTGTTTTCTCTTCGTGAACGTTCGTCGCTTGTGCTTCTGTCGCGTTCGTTGAAGTCTTTTGTACATCTTCCTTTCTCTAATGATAGGAAACCACGTACGGGACCTTCGTATAACTTCAATGAGGAAATAATAATTATTTTAACGGGAAGGGGGGCCATTAGAAACAATTCACTTCCGTTTTTTATTTCGAGTATATAAAAGATGGGTGCACAGTGAGCATTATCAAAAACACAAGTTAGTAACAGCAAACGGACAAGAAACAAAAACTTCAATAATGGCGTTTAAAGTAGGTGGCAAAATTCTTCTTAAAAGACACATTTTTATTCTACAAAATAATTTTTTGCGATTCTATTTTCAGTTTGTTGCAATCCTAGCGCTGCTTGCATGTGCCAAAGCCAACTACCTTCCGGCGGATTTACCTTACGCTGGAGTTTACGGTTACGGATCAACCATTGCTCCAGCAGCCTTAACGCATGGTTCGATTCTGTCTGGATATTCATCAGCCGCTCATCTTGTTGAGCCGCTCGCTCGAGCATCTCCACTACAGCTGCAAGCTCCACTGCTGAATGGCTTCATTAATCCAGCACCCTTGACCATCGGTGGTTCACTGCCTGAGGGTAAAGCTACACTTACCAAAACCTTAGTTTCGACTCCAACGTACGTCACTAGCCACGTGTCAAACCGGGTGCACACAAACGAGCCGGAACATTTAATTAATAGCCATGTTTACGGGTATAACAAGAATGTTATCAACGGTGGCGTGGTACCCTTGTCTCATGCTACTTATTATGGTGCTCAAAATGTTCCCTATGGTGTTCCTTATGGACATGTCTATTGAATGTAACTAATTCATTCATCCATATCCGCACCGTAAATCTGTTTTCAAGGGTTTGTAAATATAAAAAGATGCTTACTGTCGGAATTATCAATGTGTATTTATGTATATTTGTTTGAGAAAAATTAGCCTATTACTACCACTTTGATGATATTTTTTCAAGTGTTAAGAGATAAAGGAGTTTACTTTCCATATAAAATCCTTTAAAATATATTAAAATTTAAAAAACGGTACAGAAAAAGACGTTTTATTTTAAATACTTTAGCCTTCATGCGACCGTAGCGCCATCTGGCGTTGATAGCATACTTTAGCTCAGTCACACACCGAGGGAGTGTTATGGCTAATTATTACAGCAAATTTATATCTTGAGTTTTTCACTATGGTACTATTTCATACGAAATAGAATTGATTTAAAAACAATTGTTTTTTTTTTCCTACAAAAACAATTTTTTACAATTTGTGAACAATTTAAATTGCATTAAACGATGCAAACAAAAGCTGAAAATAATTTATTCCGAATTAATTGTTATGCTACAATTTATCTAGTTTCCGTTGCGTTGCGTTTTTTTCCTTCTATTGATCGTGTTTATGTTTATGTATTATGTATTTTTTTTCTCTGTTTCATAATGTTGTTAATATTATTTTGTGCTGTAATGAATTATGTCGAAAAACATTGTTTGCATATGTAAAAGTGTCTTATGCGTTGTCTTAGAAGTGTTTACATACATCTATTTGTTTTTTTTTACTTATAAACGATATATTTTGATGTTTAAACAATCTTAAAGCTAAAGAACTTAGTCAAAAATTAAAACTCTTTTTTTCCAAAAACAGATCAATTAATCCATATATACAATCTATTGCTGCGTGATACACTGCATTACAACTGCATTACAACTCCCATTCATACCTAATCCCGTTTCGTATTTCCCCTTGGCAAAACGGTATCAACCTAATCGAGCAAAACCTTTATCCACATGCGATTTCCTATCATCTACTGCCCTCACACACTGTACTAAGCCATCTCCAGCAGCATCCAGCAGGCTGAATGAGATATGTTGAAATGGTTCTTAGGGTTTGTGCCGCTGGACTTGCTTCTCGACCAACGACAAATATGAATCATCGATTAAAACGCAACACAAACCGGACAGGAAGTGCTTGGATGTGGAACCCCTTTCGCACATTATCGCAAAGGGGTGAAATAATATGTATAATAGCCAAATATGATCTCTCTTTATCGTTCTCTCACTATCGCTCTACCAAAGCGAAAAAAAAACTCTCCGGAATGTGAAGGATGCATTGTCGCTCGCGCACTCTCGCTCTCTCTCTCACACTGACACTCTCAGCGCTAGGATGCATACGGCAAATGATGTTGTTGTCCCTTCAGTGGTCCCTATGAAAATGGTTGATATGTTCACCGATGTTGTAAACACGATAGAAGTTGTCAACTATCTTGTACAACACGAATGCAACCGGTGGCAATTATTATGTAAAAGATGCGTGCATGTGTGTGTGTTTTTTTTTACATTTAATGATTTTATCTTAATTATGCTTGTTGAGAAAAAAAATTGCAAAAACTTAAAGTATACAGTAAGTGATAGAAATAACTTACATTCTCTATCATTTTATTTGCATACTATAAAAAAAAATAATAGTTTCAAGCACACCGCATAATATCCTTTTTTTTCGTTCTGTTTGCTTTTTTTGCGTCAAACAACTTTTGACATTCGCGTCTAACATTTTGATGTTATAAAATTGTTAAATTATTTGCTAATTATGCAAACAACACACAAACTTCCATCCGAATGTGGTGGTTTAGAATAGCGGGGATTTTTTGTTTTTTTTTTGCAACAAATCTCTTTCCATTTCATTCCGCTCGCGCAAAAACAAACTCTACAACTAAGAACTTGTTTGGTGATTATCGCAGTCTGTGCTGAAACTTCCACAATGGGAAATTTGTAAGTTGGCGAGTTTGTTTTTTTTTCATTTGTTCATTTTGTTTTACACTCAATATCCCCGCACCACCGACGATTATCCATCATTCCCGTCGACCTTTGGCGTGACTATCATGCCTAGGTGTCTGTGTGTTTTATCTTCTTTGTTTGTTTGTTCGGTTTGTTACTCTTCGGAAACTGGTTGTTTCGGGTGCATGTTTTGCGTTTGAAAACGCGCTCAGCACAAAACCACCAGAAAACTACCAAAAATCTGCTGCTGCCTGCCGGATCTTGGCGCGGGAAGTGGAAGCGTGTAGCAGGCGGGTCTTGGCTGGGTCCGAACGTGGCATCTTCAAGATCGGTTCAACCGGTGCGTATCGTTTCCCTTCGCGCGATGGTCACCACCACCCTGTAAGACAAATAGCCTCCCAAATGGTGGCGGGAGCTGCAAGTATCGCCAGAACTACACATTCTTGATGTTCGCTTTCGATCGGCCCGGTTCGTTTCGATCTATTCTCTTTCGCCCGATTTTCGTACTCGCTTAGCTCGCTTTATTTTAAGCATCAACCCGCGAATGGGGAACGAACAAGAACAAAAGACAGACAAGATGAGGCTAGCAAGACGAGAATAAAAGAAAAGCAGATACTCGCTCGAATCTCTGGACTCTGGAGCGGTGTTGGCTCACTGCCACTCACTGCCCCTGGCCGTTGTGTATCCATCACTGGAACAGGTTTTCCGTACAACATTCACCCCGACTGCCAGCCTTTTCGACGACGGCCTGAAGACGACGACCAACGGCAAAAGATCGAGGCAAGACCTTGCGCGCTATGCATTCGATAGCATAAGCTGAGGATTTTGGCCGGCTTTGCAGAACGCACGTACTCACGTATCCCAAACCGCCCCTGCACTGCTACTTCGCTACCGAGGATTCAACTACGACTAATCCACTGTGAGCTTCAGGTGTGTGACGATTCGTTTCTTTTCTGATGCTATTATGTCCAGAGTGTGATTTGTTAAGCATTATGTAGGGAAAAATCACTTTCTATCTCTTGTAGGACCGGTTTTGTAAGTAATTTTAGTAAATTAAACTCCTTTTTTATATATTATAATATTATAAATAAAAGTTTTATTATAATATGCTAAACTTGCCAATCGAGAAACTAGATATATCTCCGAGATTCTATACAATGAATTTTTAAGCTCATTGCTGCTTCAGAAACAATAAAGATTGAGGGTGGTCAGGGATTTCCATCATCAAATTTGTTAATGAATGAATGACTATTAAAATTATTGATAGAAAAGTATCATAAATTCCCATGCTATAAAATAGCCTAACTATGACGAAAGGAACATGATGTTTAAAAAAATAATATCAAACAAATAAAGTTATAAATGACTATATATAAGACGCGTAAAGAAATCAAATCAAAAACAAAAACAGAAGAAACAGAAAATATTAAGCAATATAATAAATAACCAAATTAGGAAGACAAACTTAGCAAAACAAGTTGATAAAAGGTAATAAAAATAGAGAAGTAAATAATTGAAACAAAATCATTTTGTATTTTTTACATGTAAGCATTTGCAATTATAAACTTGAACTATAATGTTTTGATTAGTTAAAAAATTAAACTTCTTTATACTTCATACTATAGTGATGCGCGGGTACTATACTATAGTAATGCGCGGATCCCTAGGTAGAAGTAGGTTCAGTAGCTGCAACCCGTGGATGCAGCGAGTTTAGAATTGAACTATCAAACTTAGGGATCTTTCTACTATTACGTTATCCTGGTAAAAAACCAGTGGGAAAGAAAGACAGAGTTCAGGATTTGAACACAGATTCGTAGATGGAGCTCTCCGCAAGGCCAGATGGATGTGAACATAATTCTTTGTGGATAGCCGGTTCTTATTTTATGGTCAGTATGTCCTAATCTATTTCAATTTCATGAGATTTATTTTGCAGAATTATCATCCTCTTGTTCTATTCATCCGATCTATTTCAATTTCATTAAGCTTATATTGCAGAACTAACATCGTCCTGTTGGAGCTATCCCATTACCCTGTGGGTCTGAGTCCGACTTCTACAGAGATGAGATCTTTTTTCTTTTTTTTTGTGGTACTACATTCTCAATAGGAGTTGTTGGAAGTAACGATCGAGAAGCAGGAGTGTGTATAGACTGAAGAATGGTCTGAAACCAATGAGAAGAGGAATTTTTCACCATTGATTTGAAACATCAATTTTGCCGAAACAATTATAATTTACACTCTTCCAAAATTAGTTAATAGCTTTCAGACATTAGTTAATGTACTTACATTCCAAATTGAATTCGTAAGTTTTGATTAGACCGGTATAATTTGTCAACGACATAGTACAGGTAGTATACAGTTATAGAGAACCCTAACTTAGTTTTTACTTGAAGGTTTAAGAATCCACTTCTGTCTTTGCTTCTAGTGAATTCAGCATTTCAGGTGACTTATTTGAAAAAGAAGCCATTATCAAAATTTGAAATATATTTATACTATCTAATTTGAAGGTATTATCTAGTAACCTTTTTCTTGATTTCTGCCATAAATTCATAGATCTAACAAATTATAAAATCCCCAGGACTCCTCGTATATCAGATAGCGTGTATTTCAGAGAAATTAATGCTAAAACTGTCATATTTTAGTTGTAAATAACACACCACTACTGTTATAATATCATTAAACTATTGATCTGTAACGCATAAAAAGGAAGCAACTGAAAAAAATAAATTTTAAGTAAAGTATTTATGTTTTTTTATTATTACACTACTTGCTACAAGGTTTATTGTGATAGTTGATAGAGTGGAAATTTTCATGGTTTTACTTAAAAATCAATTATTAAATTTGGGTACTTTCCGTAACATCTACTTAAGTCACATGAATTTACTAACCTTTAATCATTGAAGCGCACACGGAAGTATATTATACTGTTATTTATTTAAAAAAAGGTATTTTTTTTAAATGTGAGTCTCTTAGTAAACAAAGAACTATTTTCCCTTTGCACTCGGTTCAACATTTAGTGCTGCATGTCTGTGTCTTGTGCAAAAGGTACCAAAACTGTTATCGTTAGTACTGTTTCACCCAAAAAAACATTTCTCCAAACAGTGAAACCTTATTGCGGTGCCTCATTGCTGCTGGTGGGGAACATTTGCTAGAAATGTGCCACATCTCCCTATGCCCTATGTTCCAGAGCGTATTCTTGGCGTATCGTGGGGGCCTATTTGTTAGTTACCTAAGACGCGTAACGTTTTAGGGCCACAAGCGTGGAGCGCGTGTTCTACTGCTGTTGCCGAGCTGCGGCCGGTATCAGCTCGACCGAGCCATGAAGTACATACATACAAACACAAACATCGGGCCCCACCTTGGACGGACACGCAGCCCGCGATCCTCGATCTCGGTTGTGTTGTCCCCATGAGTCTCATCAGACGAAACACCACCACCCACTCTTGCGCTATGTACTACAGATTCCATGCGTTTTTTTTTTGTTTCTTCTCCCCAATATCCCTCCATCCGTTCCTTGCCCCCCCTTTTATCACTCGTTCGCTTGGCAAGGTTTTTTGTTTGCTTCCGTTTTGTTTTTCGAGACTTCTTGTACTTCGCTTTCACCCCCTCCCCCCCATTTTCCCCGTGTATACCCGTACCACACCCCGTCGTCATTGTCGCAACATTCACTGTTCCGATTGCGAAGGTCTTCTTTTTTGGAGAGCGAGCTGCTGTGGCCGCAACCCACCGGTACACCGGTACGGAAGGCTAAATAGAAGAGCGGAAAAAAACACGCACACACATTGACGACCGCGACGACGCAAATCGAGAGGAAATGGACCAGACGCGGCCTCGGCCGTGCACACTCCGGCCGTGTTAGGTCTTTCCCCGTTGGCCATGCGGAACGCGACGAAGTTTTGCAAAAAAACCGAAGCAGCAGCAGAAAAAAAGAATGACCCCCAAATGAAAAGAAACTTTACCGTCGGTTTTCTGCTCCTTGCGCTTCCTGCTTCCTGTCACACTGGGAGGACCATTTGATCCGTTTGTTGGTGGTTGGATCGGGGTTTTTTTTCCTACGTCAGCTTGTCCGATGAGCATGTGCGTTACCTTCATGTATAGAGGAAACAGGATGAAATATTATTTTAATAATACTATCAATGTCCTATAAAAAGTAGTTAAATATTTATAGTATTTTCAAGTGTGTACTAAAATAATCATAAAATTTAAAAAATGGAAAAAAATTAATCAAAAATTTATGTTTTTAGGCCGAAATTTATCACTACTAATAAAGTAAACATAAGCGAACAGAAAACAATCTGAAATGAAATAGAAATGCATTAAAACACACATGTAAAATTACACGTACAAATTTATTTTAATTGTTGGATTGATTTAATTATTGAAGACATTTCTTTTGATGTTTTTGATTGATGTGATTTTTACTGTTTATTGCTCTAATTTAACATTCAAACTAAGTTTTATTTTCAACTCATTATTTCTCTAGCTATGTACTCAGAGCTAGGTAGTATTTAAATTAATTTAATATATATTATGTAGGCAATGTTTGATGAATTACTTCACAAATCAAAATCACAAAACAAACTTTAATAAAAAAATTTGCAATTGCAATTTGACAGAAAATAAATAAAAAAAAGCATTTAAAAACTAATGAACATAAAATAAAAACGTAATAAAAACAGAAATTTTACAGAAAAATATTATGAAATTCAAGAAAACATACTAAAAACACAAAGGAGAAAATTCACCAGCAAACTCTAGGGGATTTACATGCTGGAAATAGCGAGCATACCATTTTTTATGCGTTTTTTAGCCCGCAGCTTTCTCTTTCTCTCCTCCTGTCACACATCTGCGTATAAACGAGCACACGTGCGCTCTCCTTCGCACACCTCGTACTCGTTTTTTTTCTCGCTTTCTTTCACTCACCTTACCGCAGCAGCAGCAGCAGCATCCCATTGTATATAAAGCATGCGTGTATACCATGTAAAACACCCTATATACTTATTACCGCGCACACTACTACCAGTCGCGATATCATTACTCTTCATCTTTTTTCCTTCTCTCAATCATTCCGGGCTCTATCTGTGTTGCGTTCTTGTTTTTTTCTTTCTTTCTTTTCGTTTCTTTTGTTTCGTGCACAAAACTATCTCCAACAAAACTTGCTCTCCCTCGCTGGCTACTAAGGTTGGATCGAATATTTTGCGATTGGAAAATCGTGCACTCTCGCAGTGTGTGTGGTGCGCACTTTTTCATGTTCTTTTTCGTGATTTTGGGTATTATTGATATAATAATTATGACCGTCGTTATCATACTTGTGTGGGAGTAGTGATTTTTTTTTTCTTTGAGGGTGGAGGGTGGCGATTACACTAAATCGTATAGAACTAAATTGTATCTAAGTACATACAGAAAAAAAACGAGGAAGACCTCGCATCTCTCTGGTGTGTGCTCTCTTCCGATTGAAATGTATTTCCCTCCGTGTTTGCAAACCATCACCCTCGTACCCTTGTATTGTGGGTGCGTTTGTGGGCGCGAGCGAGATGAGCGACGCCATTCGTACGTGTGTTGGTTCGTTCGCCTGTTCACGGCGAGGCCAGCCATCAAACAAACGAAAGGCAACAACAACAACCAAAAATACCACACGATTGGCAGGAAAAATGCCTTGCCCAACAACGGAAGCAGTGAAAATCTGTCGCACCTGCGAGGATGCAAGAGAACGGCCAAGGGAGGGACGGGAAACGGGGGTTGGACCCAAAGTTGCCAAGGCTTATGTACATTTCCATTCGGTGCACAATGAAAAACTGCGTGCAATGTTTTTTTTTGTTTTTTTGGGATGGTTGATGTTGTGTTTTATTTTTACCTCACTTTTTGACTGAACTCATTTTTGCAGGAAAAACGATGAAAAACACAAGCGAAAAGAAGGAAAAAACAAATAAAAAATACACACACACATTATGAAAGAACTCGGTCTCATGAAAGCATTTAATAGAGTGTGAAATATTGGGTAAATTTTAGAGAAGAAATTATGAGTTCAAAGAAGTGAACAACAATGGAACAATAAAGAAGAGAAAAGTTAAGTAAGCGTACATTAAAGCAAAATTTAAACAGTTAGAAGTAGAATAGAAGTAATATTTAAAGTAAATGACATAAAAAAAGAAGAACAAAATACACAAATGGGGAAAAGTTTACATTGTTCTAGTCCCCCCTCCCCTCTTTTTGCTAAACCTATGTAGACACGAACTTGAGTGTGTGTTTGGTTTGATATGAAACTTTCCTTATCACAACGCTTTGCAACGGGGACGGTCTTTCGCCACGGTCTTTGCATGTTTACATGACCAAACATTTTGTTCGAAACTTTGCAACGAAAAGTTGACTGACTAAAGTTATCGAACGGAGAACTCCCCGCGAAGTAGGAGTGGAAAAAACGGGAGGAAAAAAACTCACTTTAAACCACGGAAAGAGACTGAAGGGAACCGTTTCCTCTTTAACCCATATTCCCTTTCCCACCACCAACACTAATCCACCTGTTCCTTGGATCGGAAGTGGTGAGCAGCATTGATAGATAAGCAGATAAACGCAAGCCAGTAGTGGGCTTACGCATACGCACACGCACTAAACAACACAGCCAAACCTTTTGTGAAAGGGAACGGGTGAACGATGGCGCTCATTTGTTTCTGTGGTGCATGCAGCTTTATGTATCGATTCTATGTACCGAGCTGGCTCGATAGGCTCTACAGAATGTCCTGGCGAGTTACTTACTCGACCGCCAGAACCGACGTGCGTTTACAGATGTTTATGTCTCGAAACGGGTTTTATTTCTTTTTTTTATCTAAGGGAATTCTTTGATCGTGGCCATACCTTTTTTCATGATCATGCTTTAGAATTCGGATGCGTTTAGATACAAACAAAACACAAACACGAAGTGAGTCCACGACAAGTGAATTTTCTTAACCAAGGTAGTAAACATCGAAAGGATTGCGGTAATGTTTCAATTTTAATACTATTTATGCTATGTTAAAATCTTTTTGTTTTGATAAATTTGTATAATTTTTGTTATTGATTTGACTAAAGTTGAACAAGATGCGTCGAAATAATGAAAGTGAAAATGAAAATTCAGATAAAATTTAAGTCAATACTATTACAAATGAAGGAAATCGATTTAAACATAAAAAAATGAAGAACGAATAAAAATATTCAATAATAAAACAATAAGAAAATAAAAAATTGAAAAATATAAATTAAAGTGAAAAAAGACACTAGCAAAAATACATAAAATGCAGCTACCAAAAAGGCAAATTTATGCAGGAATAGATTTGTTAAACAAATTGTCTGATTTTTTTTTGTTCTTTTCAAATCCTTCTATTGCTTCTAGTAACAACGTCGAGCAAGCCATGCTAATGCACGCACAGTTGCCGTTGGTGATATCTGCTTCCTTCCTACTCTTTCTCGCCCTTCGATCTATATGTAAGCCACGCGTTCGTGCTGCTCATTTCCATCTCCTCGCTCGCTCACCCAGCGCAGGTAGCAGCAGCACATTGTCCCGCAACCGACCCACTTCCTTACCGCTCCTAACGCGCACCCGTTCTGTGGCATTATAGCCGGGTGTGTAGTGTGCTGGTGTTAGTATGGTGATGCTCGCATTTGTAGCAATTTTTATATATTCATGTTGCCCTCTTCTTCCGCGCGGGCTCGTATTTACCCGCGCATCCACATCCATCGTCAGCATCATCATCGTCATCATCATCACCACCACTGCCGCCGCCACCACCAACCACCACGTTAACGTCATTGCCTCGTGAACCTTTTGACGGGAACGAACACAAAAAAAAAATACGGAAACGTCCCGTCCTGCCCGATCTAACCCCTAGCGCAAAAGCAACCCTTATTTTTGCTAGTGTATTGTACCACAGTTTAATAGCTTGCTGTGTATGAGACAGTCAAACAGAACGATGTGTACATGCGCTTATAAGGGTGTGTGTGTGTGTGGGGTAAGGAAAAGTGTGGATTTTTTTATCTTTTCCATCATTGCCATCGCCTGCTGTGTTTTCATTCTGAGCAGGGTAAAATTCTTGTAGCCACGTTGTCTCGCTCTTTCACACGGAATGCCGCCGCTTTATGAGTAGCAAGATTGTTAATAAAAAAAATCGCACACACACATTCTAAATCATACTGTTACCAATACAAACGCGTGTGACTCTCGATCAATTTTTCTCATCTTCTCTCTGGGGTCGTTTGCTTTCTTTTGGATTTTTCTTCAACAGATCCGGGATTTTGGGTTCCGCGCCGGCACCCTCTAGATTTTTTTTCCTTACAGCACGTTTATATTTATACATACAACGAGACTACATGTGTAATATATACAAGTGTGTTCAAAAAAGTAGCAGTCCAATGCTTAGTGTGTTGTGGGAGATTTACATCGCTACTTTGATCGATGTTTTACAACGTAGCGAAATTTTCCTATTTCACAATGTAAATATTTTCTTCAGTAGGTATAATTTCTATATATGAGATAGTTTGTATGGTGTAATTTCCATAAATCAAAGAGAAATGAAACATAATACAGATACGAAAGATACTTCTATCGAGAAACTTTGTGCCGTAGAAATAACTAAAAAAATGGGGAAATTTTACGAATATAAGTAATACGAGTCTGTTCTATAGTTGTTATTTATGTATTTTTTTTAAATAACTAATTGAATACAATTTTTATTACATTCTGCTTGCTTTTAATTTAATTTTCATTGCAACAAAAATATTAAAAAAAAAAATAATAATAATTAAAACTGTGCAGTGCTATCAAACTGAACACCACTGTGTACCTTCTCCCTCCGTTTAGCTTCATTTCTGATTTGTCTTCTTTTGCGTACGTGCAGCTTGCCTGCTGTACATAATATAACTGGCTGCTGTTGGCAATGTGTGAGTGTGCGGGATTAATCGTCACACGCAGTGGGAGCAATAGTAGCAACATGTAATGAAGAAAAATGTCCATGAATTTTATCGGAAAAAAATAATAGCCCCAAGCAGGAAAGCCGTTCAAGCGCGCGACATTGTGTTGGTGAGCTGTACTGCTGGACACTGTATATATACAGCGCCTCGATTGTGTGCACGTGTGTGTGTGTGCGTGAGAAACAATAAAAGCGCATGACTGGTGTAGGAGGATTATTCGTGATGCAATCGTACAACGACGACGACTACTACTACTACTACTACTAGTACGCTGCTGCCACTACAGGTTGGTAACACACAATAGGGAAAATCCGTTCCCGAAACAGTTGCGAGTAGAACGCATAAAGTGCAAACACAAACGGGCCATGAACGTTTGCAAGTATTGGAAAGGCGGGTGAGTGCGAATAGCGCGTCAAGGAGAAGAATTAGTGGAAACGCATATATTCGATGGGGTGTAGGTATGGAAGAAGAGCAAGAGAAGGGTAAATAACACGCAGTGTAGAAACTACCATTCGGTATCGTTGTTGACGCTTGAAATTTAGTGAAATTCTATTAATTTACAAACACACTCACACCCACGGCAATCGTAATGAGGCTAAGAGGTAAATATGTCACACACACTAACATACCGTACGGATCGAAAGGTGCGTGCGTGTGGGTTTAATATCATCATAACTTGATTTGCCATCATCTTTCAGTTCGTTATATTCATGCAATAGGTTTCGCATACAAAGAGAGTTTGTAATGCCATAATTGCAATATATAGTTTGTGTTAAAAATTAGATTTTTCTGTATTATGTTGAACATGTTTAATTGTATTTATTTTCCGTGACGAAATCGAACCTGCAATGTGTGTTGCGAGAGAAAATGTTTTGATCTGTCACATCGAGGCCGGTCTTTCGGAGAGGTTTAAATGTGTGCGTGTGGCATGCGTTCCTGGGTTCAGGTTTGTCGAACTACCCAATGTGATTGTTGATAATTTGCTTCTATGTGTAGCAAAAAGTTTAAAAATAGTATTTTTACTTTATTTAGTAATTGCCAGTGTTTAAATTTGTTATCATATATAACAGTTGAAGTTTTTGGTTTGGGTGGTTGATATGTTTTTGAATTTATTTTTGAGAAAAGCTGTCTTCCAGTTTTTTACTTTTGTTTTATACATATCTATTGTCTGTTATTTTTACACGCATCTCTCGGGGATTATATTCTGCTCTTCACATTTGTACATGTTCTTTTAACATTAGTATATTTGATGAAATCAAAAATAAGATGCCGATTATCCGGGTACCTTTTATCCGGCTGTCCCATTATCCGTGCAGCTCGAAAATGACAGTTCCAAAGGCGAATTGACATATTAACTGCAAACCGGTGATGACAAGAAATAAAAGCCTCAATAGGAAATGCTAAAATTTGTTCAATTTCGAAAAAAAAGAACAGATTTACTTTGCAAAGTGTAAATAACAAAATTAACATCTAGCATTAGAAAAAAAGTCCTCCGATTATACACTAAACACTAATATTTATCAATAAAAATAGTTCAGTGGTTATCTTGAGAAAATAGTTGAATATCTATTATCCGTAATATTCGCTTTTCCGGCAGGGTCTTAGTCCCGATGAGCACGGGTATTCGGCGTTCCATTGTATTTAATCGTTTTACTAAAAAAAACACATCAATTGCATTATACTCGCGAACAAAATGAAGACGATCGTTTGATGATCCCCTAAAAGTCGAGTATTCGTAAACTGTAGCGAAATAAAAAGAGTGTTCATTGTAGTGTCAACTAACTGTCAAAATGATCAGCATTTGTCATCCAGGCGTACCGAAGCGTATGTTTCATATGTCTCCAAAAGCAAGATGCGCACAGTTAATGTGTTTGACATCTCTGCCATTTGCCACCATGCCCGGATACAGGTAGAAGAATAGGCGTCAAGAGCATGATGATAGTGTTCGTGCGCCGAATCGAAGCTTCTTTACTCGCATCACAACGACGGAAGTGAGCAGAAGTATCTTGTCGTCGTCCAGCAGAGCAGCACGGTGTGAAAGAGCGACGTCCAGCTGCGTTTTTATCGGCGGGATCGGTAGTTATGCTCTGTGAGGTTTCTGCCGATTTTTCCCTGGCATCCATCCTTACCGAGAGATGATGAGTTGACTGTTGTGAAACCAAAGTGAGTTGCATTGAACGGGTCTGTGAGCTCTAGTAGCAGTGGGTTTAATGATGGGTGTGTGCAATGGCAAAGTGTGTACTTGATTGAACTAGCCAAAACTGTGGAGAAGGCGCCCGCTACTAAAAAGTGTCGTACTTGTGAACTTGCTCATCAAAAGGTAGCTGTGCTATCGAAAATAAATAAATAATCTGCTACTCGGATGGCGTCCAATTCTTCACCCGCTTTAGTGTGCAGTGATAGAGGAAATCAAGTGTTTTACGAAGGAAGATTCTCGTTGCCAACTATGGTGTCAATTTTTGGGGAAGAACTGCCGCTCTAAAGTGAACATAATTATTTGATCCATGGTACACCATTTATCGCCGTCTCATCGCAATTCGTTCGAACGGCAACCGCCTTCAACATTTTTCCTACATGTGTGTTTGCACTGTGCGTCAGCAAACGAGAAAAACGTTCCACGAATGCAGTACTGTTCAACATTTCTTTTTTTTTTACGTACCTATTCAAAGAAAAAAGAATGGAGAGCAGCACACGGAACACACCGTCATCTCGGGGAAAAAGGTTGAAGCCTCCTGCGTTTCGTTTTTCATTTGAAGCTATACTGCGATTTATTGCCCTCTCGCTCAATCGCACGCACACGTTAGCATACCGTACGCACACGTTTCCGAAAGGAGATGCACATACGTTTTCGACTGGTGGTGTGTGTGTGTGCGTGTGTTGTGTGTATCGTGTAAAGCGGGGTAATTATTATCAACAATTAGGTTGAATGCACCAACACAAACGCTCACCATGGTAACAACAAAACACCGTCAACACACGGTGAAGTGTGTAGTAGCAGCCATGATTATTTAGCTCCTTCCCCTCCCGCTTCCTTTCCCACCCTTATGTACTAACATTTGCCAGTGCGTATGGATGCGTGCATGTGTTGGTGAGAGCGTCGTTCAGTGCGAGATAATCGCGCACCGTACTCTCGACTGTGGTGGAGAGGCTGTGTGTGTGGATTTTTTTTTCGTTGCCTAAGTGACGTTTGTTGTTCTTTAATTTTGAGAAATGTGATGAGAAAAGGTATTGGAATTTTTCGGTACAACCTGACGCGCGATTTGCATATGCAGCGCAATTAAAAATAATAAGTAAATGATTTTGAATTTCATTTACAGGTGTGTGATATTTGTTTATCTCGAAAACAAAATCAAACACCTATCTTAATCTAAGCAGAAACGCTGACGCAAAAAAGGTTTTAAACTGTTTGTTTATTTATTTTATGTTTCAAATAGAATAAAAAGTGAAATTAAAACTATTTAATAAATTACTTTCGTTTCAGAATTTTCCGCAGCTGCTCATTGGCAGAATTCTGGGTTCGATAAAAGCTATATGTGTGTGTTTATGTAAATGTGTTTTGTTTTGGTGAAATTTGTTAATCGTGAAAACAGAAAAATTTATGGAATTTTCTCTAACTTATTGTTGCGTTAAACAATCGACAAACCGCTAGAGTGCATCCTCAGCACCACCGGCTGGAGTGCGTGTTTGTATGTGTTAAGAGAAGAAGAAAAAAGAAGGAACCAGCTTTCTTAGTTTCTACTACAGAACGTGATCTTCTTACAGTCAGAGTGTGTGGGAATACCTTCATCTCGATCACATCATTATCCTGGGACGCATATTGCGAGAGTGTTATTTGTGGTATTGTTTCGCGTACACACACACACACACGTCCAAGTCGGGTGTCCATTTGTCGTTCGAGTGTTTGCCAAGGAGCCACAAGCATCAAGCGCGTGTGCGCGTGTGAAAACGTGTTATGTTACCGTGAGCAGAAGCAGGAGAATAACTTCACCAATTATCCCTTTTCCTGTTCTCTGGACGTGTGCGTCGTAATACAAAAAGGTGGATTGTGTTTGCCGGGTGCCGGAGTTCCCTTTGAGTCTTGCGTCTCTCAGTGCCGAGTGGCGCCAGCTGATCGTTTACAGTGGTGTGCAAACCATCGCTCACTCACTGTTCAGCAACGGCGTGTGAGGATCATTTGCTGCAGCATTGCGTTTGTTTGTTTTTTTTTCGTGCGTGCGGCCACATGAACGTGCTTACCATACCTGTATGCGAAAGTGTGTGTGTTGATGTTGTTGTTGTGTGACAAGTGAGCTCACAAAGCTAAGAGCAAGGAAGAGAGCAAGAGCGAAAGAAAGCAGATCCGTCTGGCCGTGAAACTGCTGCAGGTGGAATCGGCTAATTATTGCAGGATTTTGTTTATACTAGACAGATTGTGGAGTCATCGTAGTGAAGCCAATACACTACTTTACCTCCTTATCTGTCCACCCCAGCACCCCCACACTTCGAACGGACACAATCACGGACTTCGGTGCCAGTGTGGGTGAAGATGTACGCAAAAGGCAAAGGGACAGCGGTGCCGTCAGATGCACAAGCTAGGGAAAAGTAAGTATTGTTTACCATTATGGCGTTGCTACATTAAAATGTGCTTTTATCAGTATTTTTCTTTAAAATAGGTCTTATCCCTGGTCTATGATACTTTAAGTTAGCTGAAAGCTGAAATCTTAAGAATCTTATTATTGTAAACGATCGTATCTTAATACGTTTTGCTGCTTAAGAAAAAGAAGCAGCTTCTTCTTCTTAGGCGTATCAAGACTTATTTTAAACACGCATCCGAGTAGCCAGTCCTTGCTACGGGGAGTCAGTTCAGATGGGATTTGATATCCGGTCCTGTCGTGCAGAACTGGCAACGTTTATCACATACAACACCACCAAGGTGCTCCAATATACAATGGAACGCCGATTATCCGGGTACCTTTTATCCGGTTGTCTCATTATCCGTGCAGCTTCTAAAATGACAGCTTCATATCGAATCCAACCATGTTTTTTTTAATGCATGAGATCTGAGGTGTGTTTATACTCGTTCGTATTTTTTAAGGAACAGGAAGTACACACATGTGTACAATGTATATAAGAGTATTAAATTTCTGGAAAAAAAATCCTAATGTTGATATCATATTTTCATTGGCTCAGACTTGAGAGAAGGTTCCGGATATAACTCTACTTCGGTCTGGAAACTTCGGAAATTGAAGGATTGTATAAACTGATGAGATCGGAACGATCTTCAAAAACTATCATATTTGGAACATGTAGGCGAGGAAAGCGCACAGAAGTGAATACTAATAGATTCTAATTATTGTGGATACGAATTCAAAAGCGAAACAGGTATTATTGTAGAAACAAGATGCAATACGGACGATGAATCTAATTCAGAATCAGAAGATGAATGACTGGAAACTCCTATAGATTTCAACGCTGCAAAATCGTATGCTGATGAGTTGTTAGAATTCATGGACAGCAAGGACAACTAATTAAACGCAGGAAAAATAAGAGCAAATATTAAAATGTATTACATAAACGCATACCTGTCAACCAAACCTTGTGAATCTTTTATCCGTGTTGTTCGATTATCCGGCCACCATTGAGTCCAACAGGCCCGGATAATCGGCGCTCCACTGTAGTTTGATAAAAAAATTTCTTCTATTTGACAACCATTTCTGACGTAGAAAGCAAGAATTTCATGTTGACAGTTTCGTGATACGACGAATATCAACTTCACGAAATTTTTTTCACGGAGCCTTTATTATTCTTTTCTCACAGATTTACGTGTTTAAATTAGTATCCTCCAGGTTGGTGTTAGTAGTAACTCATAATAGCAAACTTATTGTCTTTCCCATCGGCAACATTCGTCGTGTAAGAAAAATTTGGCGAAAATTTAAAGCAGTGATTTTCTATATGTGATATCAAAAAAAGCTACATTTTCTTTTAATTCATTTTAGTGTCCCTGCAGCTACAATAAAATACATAATTTATTATTATTCAACAGAAATTTTACACGAATGAGTCACTAAGAGTCAGTGATATTTTATTATTTATCATTAGCTGTAAACATTGTTGTTCAGCCTTTAGAATCGTTTTTCCATACCCCCGACCAAGGACAGACGTTGAAGTGAAAAGAAACGAAACGCAAACCAAATGGGATACTTCGAACCGGGAATAATGAAGAATGGATCCAGCCAATGCACCGATCAGCCATCTTTTTTCAAGCACGCATATTCTGCTCAACCTTGAACGTCTGGTTGCATTTCTTGACTCCCCTTTTGCAGAGTGGCCATAAAGCAAGCAAGTACAAACCTAAGGGCGAATATTGTGCGCGATTTGTTTCGCGATCACTCGCACTGATGTATATGATCGCCGGCTCCCTGCAAAGGTTTTACAATGTGTGTGGAGAGTAGCGCTGAATGATCCTGAGGTGCACGTTCATTCGAACATAAAGTTCGATAATTATTTCTACGATAAAGACAAGACTCACATAGCCACAAACTTTGTGCAGAAAGTAAAAAATTCAGAAATGCAAAAATTTTCATAAGGAATCACGAATGATTTAAATCTTGTTCATGAAACAAATCAGATAAGTTGCAATAAAAACTAAAAAAAACTCTAGCTGTAATACTTCGAAATGATTAAATTTTTAAATGAATCATAAGCTATTGATACATTTAACTTTCTCGCATATTTATCAAGACAGAATTGTATCATATGCTGTTGGCGCCAAAGTAAACACAGCTCCTTACGTTCGTGGGCATTTGCTCTAGTGTGCGGCGGTATTGTATATCCCCTGGACGTCCTATAAATATCCGTATTTTTCGTTTTTATTTCTTCCGATTTTTCTTTTTTTTCTCTCAAGCTGACCACCAAACCAAGTTGCAAGAAGTAATGACGTAGTTAGTCACCATGGCCGTTTTTCAGCAACATACACTCCCCACTAAACCCTGGGTAGAGCAAGACTGACGGTTTTCAGCTCAACTTGTTACCGAAGGAATTTCCTCTGGTGCACATTTTTTCCAGGGAGAAGTTCGGGTGGTGTTAGCGGCCGGTTAGAGGTGCCATGGCTGTTGTGTAACGGTCATGAGCCTACCTGTCCGACCTTTCTCCTACACGATCCCTTTCCCCCCTAGTACGAGAGTTCCAACACGTTTCGCAAAACCGTATGGAGAGAAGGTTGTGTATTTCTCATGCGTAGTGTTGTAACCATCGTTGGCATCCAAAAGTCATCATTCGGTCACCAACAAACCCCCCGCAGCATTTGCAGGTGAGGCAAGGCAAAACGATGCAACTGTGGGAATGGTGATCCTTGACGAGCGACCGAAGCCGTCCCCCTCAGTGTACTAGGGCGCTTAGAAAGGCGTTTGTTTACATCGCGAGCGGCGAAGAAATCACTCGATTTTGTGTGTGGTGTGAGAAGGCACTTGTCTCTTGTGGAAGATATGACGTGCGAAGAGGACGCACGGCCGACGTTAGTGATGACGATGGTCTCTCCCACCTTGGAGTGTGCTTGGCGTGTGTACCAACACTACTATCAGCGAACCATTCCGTTGCAACATTTCAACCCAGACGCAATACTGAACCGAATCTCATATATTGCTTTCGAATGTGCTCGATTATTCGGTTCTCCCGCGGATCGGATCGACCGGTCGACGAACACTGCTATTGCGGGCAATCCATCGGCCGATTCGCCGATCGATAAACAAACGTCCCAAAACTGACGACGTACACTTCGAGGTCGCATGGGGTTTTGTGGCATGCTCTGGGCGACTCTTGGTGTGAAGTCGTTTCCCATCCAGTCGTTACTTGTAGGATTTGGTGTCTGTGGTTTAAATTCCTTTTTTTCTGGATACAATTACCTTACGGACTTTTGTTGTTCTTCCATGTGCTTTGTGTAGAATTCTCAAATTCAAATTTCAAAAGTTTAATATTTTGGTTTTCCTACAATCTTATAGAATCAGATTAAATAGTAAAAATTGCAGATGAAATAGAATGTTCTATTAAGCTTTTGGGTTCTTTAAAAACATGTTCAACGCCGGAATTGTTAACTAAAGAAACATTCATTATCAATCACATGAATTTATTAAGTTAAGTCTAAAAAATAATAAAATATTATTCAACTCTTCAAAAATATTTCTTGAACAACCAATAATGAAACAAAATGCTAACAACAAGTTTGATCTTTCTAGTGTTACGATTCAAATGATATCGCTATATCGATATCGTTATTGGAAAATTAATGAATTGAGTTCCTTTTTTGCTCGTAATACACTAAGCATTTCAGGTGACATTTTGAGAGAAACCATTGATAAACGTGGAAAAAAAGGCTTGTCTTTAAATAGAAGAAATTATCGACTATTTATTTTCTCATTTTCTTGTTTTTTTTTATAAACTACGTTACGAGGACTGCCTGGGCATGAATTGCATAATTATCACGCGCATGTTATGACAATAATTTAAAATAGACGGGACAGGCAAATCTATAATATTGATTGGTACTTTCGACGTCAAAATGTGTCAAAGGTTTCACAATTTATTCGCCACGAAACTCGTACAATGCTTATTGGTCAAAAGCTCGATTCAACACTGACTGATCTGGGTTCAAACTGCAAACTATTATCTAAAGTACTTACAAACTTTTTCAATGTTTTGGATTTTGTTTTATTATCTTTTGAAGTTCGCTCTACAGAATACATTACATAAAAATTTAATGAAAAAATGAAAGAAATGCTTGTAAAAATTTTAAATTGGATAGAATCAGGTCAGTCAAAGTGATTGGTTTTTGGTATTTTTAATGTTAAGAAATCAATGTTTCTATTGTTGTTTAGATAAAACTTAACCTCAAAGTTTAAGACTAATAGAGATTGTAGAATCCTTAATAAGAAGGAAAAATCCATCCAAGCCTTTAATTTCTTTAGCTATTTGAAACTAAAATTTTGCTAAATTTAACACTAGAATTATTAAGCGTTTTCTTCGTTGGTTACCAAAAAAAACTGAACCAGTAGTTTTAGTATTAAAAAACGAAATGTTAGCATTTTATAAAATCAAAATATTTTTTGATTAAAAAATGCAATATTTATTTGTACATAGCAATGGTCTTTAAGTTTTTGCTACAGCGCGCCCCAATGTTCCAAAATTTGTCATTAGCAAACTTCAAAGAAACCCAAAATGAATCATTTGCCTTTGCTCTTCTGCAGTAAGAGCAGTTTATGAGGGGCACCTTTTTTTTTTTGATGGATCGATTGCAGATTGACCGCACGAACGATTCCCGGACTGCCGGAGTGCAGTAGTGTGGTCCCTTACGTCCCCTGATCGAATCATCAAATCCGCCTATGCACCAGCATAGTTTTGTATTCCACCTATAAGAAATCTGATTGTGCCGAGAGTTATGTATGCTGATTTCCTGTGCGTTTGTTGAATAACTCTGGCCGTAGATAGGAGATTGACGATGACGATGACGATGGAATCATGGACGGAACATACGAGGGGGAAGACCGAAGTGGACGGTATGGGATGGAATGAGTTCACTTAACTATACTTTCTCTCCGCAAGCTCTTTGATGAGAGCAGCAGCATTAGTGAGTTGTGTCCTCGCAACTCCCACACGAAAAACTATGTCGAGGAACTCAGTAGTGCCGAGTAGTTGAGCTACGTTATATGCGCCTCACTACTATGGAAGGACGAAACACGAGGCCAGATTGACGACAAGCAATGGTGCGGGACATGAGTATTTACGTGTGCTGCTCATATTCCGTCCTCTCACTGGAGTGTTTTTTTTTGTTGGCGCGTATTTTGCCGAATGAGTGACTGAGGGATACATAAATTATGCTGTAACTATCTTCGTCCTTTATGTGCTGCGTTGAATATATGAAGTGCGGGTGGAAGGAAGCGAGGACAAAGCTTGTGACATACTCTAACCTGGTTTCATCCAACAATTCCCCACCAGTCGTCAGCCTCACCATCATCTGCCGGGCGCACACCTAAGTTCCACGGAAAAACTATGTCTAGGCAGCGCTGTGGTGGTATACAGTGGCGCTTCCATATGTATGTTAAGGCCCGGTATATAAGACCGATCGGTTTTCCTCTAGCTCGTTTGAAGCTTTGAGGAGTCGCCCGTGTGCGAGAGAAAGCAAGCATGCAACCGTATGATGGTCTGGTAAATCCTGGAAGGATACAGGCTGAGGTCGGACTGAAGAATAAAGGATATACCATTCGGAAAAGCGTGTGCCTCGCTTCAGTACATTGCGGGGGTACTACTACCCCTGTGCAGCAAAACGCGGGTGGGAAAATGAAGAGCGCTGGACAAATATTTCTTTTTTTTTCTTGTGTGTGTGTGTGTGTGTGTGTGTGTGAGAAAGAGTTGGAGAGGGAATGAAAATCCACCTCGTTTTGTCGACGTGGTAGACAACATCGGGAGGATGAGTGGATATCAGGATAGGAGAGAGTGACGTTTTCAGCTTTAATAAGAATGTCCGTACCCATATTTCTTCGATACAAATTAAAGTTCGTTTTGGAAGTTGATTTTTTTTAGAAGAGGTTTTTATGTTTCTAATTTTTGTTTATTTGACACTTTTGTACCTTAAGAATAGATCGATAAATGTGCAATTGTATTAAGATTTCTTAAGTTGTTATAAATTCCAGTTCTAGTCAAGCATTTATTTGGGCGAAAGGAAAGCTTCAATCTATCGCAGCTGTAACCTCGGTCGAGATTAAGCAAAAGAAAGGGGAGAATGGTTCGAATTGGTTTGTGAAACATCAAAACAACTGATAAGAGGCTCTCCTACCACCACCGCCAGCTGTTACAGTTTGGTCGATTCGGTGATGTGGGTTTGGAAGGAAAGCATTTTTTTTTAGTTTCGGTAGGTTTAAATCAAATGCAAGTGAAGAGACAATAGAGTAGGGAAAATGGACTTTTAATGAAAGTTTGCCAATAGCGTAAAGGACAAGATTTGTGACGGATTATCGTAACGAATCGAATTTTATTTAGTTCAAAGATTTTATTTTGACATTAGCATTGAACAATTTGTTTTCAATATTTAAATTTAAAGAAGTTTGTTACTGTTCGAGGGCTTAATTAAAATTGTTCTAGCTAACTTCTTTGTTTATGCATTCAAAAAGATTTTTAGCTATTTGGTCCTGTTCCCGATTTTCACGGATATTGACTTCCAGTGAAAACAGTAAATCCTGCATATGAGTTGGTTGTATATATCTCGTATTGTTGGAACCTTACAAAGGAAGGGAGATGAGGTCAAAACGACCTGTCAAAAGGTAGGAGAAAATAGGGATAGCAAATAAAATTTTACCAAAATAAGCTGTTACAATAATAAAGTAGAAAAAAAAACATATAACATAAAAATCTTGCACAAATAGGATGCCTCTATCATTTGACAAATAGGATATTTCTATATATGACATAGTTTTTATCAATCACACTTAATAGCGTTCTAGTATTGCTTTATTACATTTAACTCCAATTATTTAATAAACTATGGCTAAAATGTCCTATTAAGAATGATTCAACTGGACCTTACTAGTTGGAATATGATTGCCTGTCAACTCTAGTGAGTTTGCCCGCGATCCTTTTGCTGTTTGACAGCTGTCAAACTGTCCATTTTTATGTCAAGTTAACAAAAATATACTACTTCATAGAATATTAAAGAGAAATTATCGAAGAGAAAGCAATCGAACTAAAACAGACCCTATCAGAGATGTTTGGCTGTATAAGTCCACTAAGTAAATACCATTTTTGGTTATTGTGATATTTAAAAATTTTAACATAAACGCTTCTTAAGAGGATAAAATATTAAAAAGACCTCTTGAGGATGTACATAAAATAAATACAGTGAATCATAGATTATCCTTTTATTAATCGTCCAAAGTACTGTGCAAGGAATTGGTGTATACGGACATGGTTCAGTTGAGCTGTGATTCCAGACCGAAGGTGCTTGTGAATCGTGCAATATTCATATCGCAACCATTGGCAACAATTATTTCATCAAGTACAATGAAAGTCACCGAGGAATAATGAAATATGTCGACGATCAGTTAAAGCATCAGTTAATCGTTAATTATTAAGAAGTAGGTTTCACGAAGTTCAATCAAATTGATAATTTCATTCCAGCGGTTAAAATGTTTTCGTTGCGAAATGTCCTTGTTTCTCTATCCCCAAGGTGGTGTCGCCGATGCTTCGCCGTACTTCAAGGTCCACAGAAAAATGTGGACGCGTAGAGTTGTCTTATCTGTTTTCCGTAGGAACCTCTAGCAGTAGCAAACAACAACACACATTTGAACCGATAGAGAGAGGGAGAGATTGAGAGGGAAGGAGGGTGCGCGGCAACACAACAAGTTTGACGTTAAAGTTCGGACTGTCAAGAGCGCGTGATTTGGTTGACACGCGTTGCTGTGGAGCGATGAAAGTACGGGTACTTAATATCTACTATGCTATAATGCTGGCCGTTGCTGTACACGCCGTTATCAGAAACAAACGCGAGAGCAACTGATGATAAGCAATAGCGCCTCAAACCCGGCTCCCCTCATTACTCGCGCTTTTACTCCGAGGTCGTCCCTGTATCCGGTGAACCTAACGCATGCATCGCACGGCTGTGACGTGCGTTTTAACGATAGGAATAATAAAAAAAGTGGGATCCTTCAAAGTCGGGGCCTAATATTGACGCATCGCACATGCTCACATGTCGTGTTGTATTTGGTGAATTAGTGCTTTTTAAATGATCTACAGTTTTTAGACATTGGAAGAATGGATTCAAATGGGAGAGGTAAATAAATTCGCTTAATATATCCATCAATATATTCTACTGCTCCATTCTGTCGGGTCATCGAGTATGGACACCAATTTTTGTCAATTTCGTTTAAAAAATTGTCCCAAATTTTGTTTTTTTTTATCGGTTTGGCGCAATCTGCCGAGATAGCTGTTTCCTAGAAACGCAAACAATTTTTTTGTGTGTGTCGCTTTCCGTTTGGTTTGGCTGGCTATATTGTTTGTACGCGCAATTGGGGCTCCTCGCGATGTTCGATCGTCTTTTTTGAGGTTGAGGTTTTTTTTTTTGCGGATTTTTTTTCCGTTGTTGCCCTCCCTCTACTGAGGTTATACTCTACACTTCAGTTCTGTTAGTGTATGTGTGTGTGTGTGTGTTTTATGTGGACACGTATGTACGATTGTTGTGTATGCACAGGTGAGCACCCAGAACACCCGAAGTGGCGCGAAAAAGTAAGACGCGAAAGCCTAGTGTGCAAAAATAAACCATATTACATACATCGGTTTTTTTTTCTGGGATGGACAAAATGGGCGTTTGCGGGGGGTGGAAACAGTGGAGTAAGGGTGTACCACCACCGAACGAAACAACACAAAATAAAAGCAAAGCACACACCTCCCCGGTTGCGCGCGCGAGGTGTGTTGCGTATCGCCAAAAACCTGTTTTACTTTTGCCCGCCTTGATCGTCGCTGTATTCTTCTCCGGTAGGTTGTTGTTGGATTGTGACTGGTTTCTTCCTTTTCGTTGAGTGTGCTTTCTTGATGACCGATCGTCATTTTCATTACGATCAGCCACGTCTATCCCTCTGTGTTTTTTTTTGTGTTTTGCTAGTCGATCATCTTTGTGTGGTTGATTCGCGATCGAGAAGGGATGGTCGCAAATATGGCAGGAAAGAGGAGAAGCTCGACACGTCGTCTGCAGTGGAGCACGAGCAAAAAAACCGGCAGTGCAGACGACAACGCTACCAAAATCCTGGGTACCTCGAGGCGAAACTTACGCTCGTTGGAATGGATTTGATCACATGAACGTTTGGGTAACGGAGTTGTAAAAAATGCACCGAAATTTCTTCATGAATTGAAACATGTTTTAGAAGTAAGTCAAGCGCACCATTTTAAATTAGAATCTTGTTTTTATTACTGGTGTATTGACGTTAAAAAAAATTGAGACAAATTTTAATGCAAAACCTTTTATTATCAAATCAAGAAGACCTTGAAGATGTCAAAATATCTTTAAACAAATGATATGATTTTTAAATATTGCCGATCGTTTATTGCTGAGATATTCTCTTTTCGCTTCCAATTTGTTTGATCTGTTGATAAGGATATTTGGGTAAGAGTAAGTTTGCTTCCAAATACGGATAAGTCTTCCTAGCGTGAAAGAGTGGAATCTCCACTGCAACTGTATGTCAAACTACTACCACAGAAAGATCTACTAGGCACAATATCTGTCAAATGTTGCCGGTACGCTTGCAGACCTTCGTTTTATACAGGGTTACTTAATACACTTAAGAGAGGCAAAATTAAGATACTTTTGCGAATGGCGAAATGTAACTGCGCGCTATATGACTATTAGACAGTTGGATTTTCTATGATATTTGTTTGAATTTTACTATCCAGTTATGGATGAATAAAGTCATAAAGAATTAGGTCTAATTTAGAATGCCTGAATCTTTCAAATATTTGGGTGTATATCGGACAATGAATTGATTTCAGATTGCTGTATCATTCTGATGGATTGCTTGAATTCTTCACGAAACTTGTGTGATCTGCCGTTTTTGTTGAGCGATTGTACCGGAGTAATTTATTGAAGATTTTGCATGAAAGTATCATATAATAATTACTTTTACTTTTTTACCTTTTTAACAAACTTTTTGAAAAATCTTAATCAGACCTGCTAAAAAATTCTCTGCTTAGACATTAGTCGAGCTAAAGGTACTAATTGAAGGTATACCAAACCCCAATGTCTGATACCGATGACGAATGTCTGACGTTCAATGGATCTAGAGTTGTTTGATGGAGTAGTATACTCGGATGCCCAGTAATGGAAGTTATAGGCTCTATGCACCGTGAAATTACCGATCTAATCTGAAATGTCCAGTTACAATTACCGATAGCCATTTGCTGCAAATTGTAATTTCATTTATTGCGATTGTGAAAAACCCTGTAATTTTTTGTTCTTCTTAATCTTAAGCTCTTGAGCTTGTGCTGATTTCTCAAAGAAACTGTCATGCTCCATGATCCATCATCCATGTGCCGCATCCAAGTATGTGATTTGTTCTGTGTGTGTGTGTGTGGTGGTTTTTTTTACGATAAGTCCACTCTCTTCCCGAGTGGACACAGATCACCGAAACACGGGTGTGTATAGACGGTAATGGGGCATCGTTCCGTCACCGTGGGGTTACCGTTGGTTTGTGGCATCAGTGCGCTATCACTCGACCCTGAAGGGGGGACTGTTATATTGCTGCTGCATCCGGGTCGTTCGGTGGTTGATGTGTATTTCCTTTAATTGGGATTTTGAAATGGATCGTCATTTGTGTGCGCCCGCGTTGTGACCGCTTGGTGCGCTTTTCGTACACCGAGAGAATGATCTCCACAGTCCAAGAGGAAGAATGACGGAAACACCACACCATCGATAATGTCGATCGTTCCACGATCCCGGTGCCGGGTTCGACGCGAAATGCGTGAAACCGAGAGATAACGAAGGATAATTATGTATTGTTTTAATGCGCTGATTTTTAGCTGTAGCACTGGTAACCGATCCGGCTTGATGGACGTCTTACTTTCGCGCAGCTATGTTTATATGACTGTGTTCGACACTTTGTGTCTGGGCAGGGGATTTTTGTTGTTGGTTTTGCTCGTACGTTTCTGTGATGTGTAGCATCTGTGTCCATTTGGGAGCTCGTTTCGTTTGACTAATTCTTTTCCTTTTCTTTCCCATCTCATTTCACAGAATTGCACTTTATGTATATGAATATTTATTACACGTAGGAGCATCGAAAGCAGCACAAACATTCTTATCTGAGGTGAGTGATCACGTGAGATGATCGTATGCTTTTGTGTAC